>NC_057800.1:390762705-391050659 GCF_018294505.1 Triticum aestivum | reverse complement strand
TATCAGTTAGGCTTCAAGTGCGTACTTGTTAGTTAAACCTATGTATAAATTGTGACACTAAATACGACTAGTAAGTAGTACAGTAGCAGTACTAGTATACGTTGGTCAAATTATTCATCATGTCCACACATTGAATTGACGTGACAACACGCTACGCGTGAGGTGACACAAGAATCCCGGCGGCGTGTTCAGGTATTCTGGACCTCAGATTTGGAGTACCACTTATCTGTCGAAATCTTTCATCATTCACTTAAAACAGTCGATTGATCATACATTGAGTACCATATAACTGGAATTACCGATGCAAGTCGAAGAAGGATTGGCTGGTGCTGCCGGCTGGCGTCAAGTTCGATCCCACGGATCAGGAGCTGATCGAGCACCTTGAGTCCAAAGTGAGTGCTAACAGCGCGAGATTTCAGTCTCTCATCGATATGTTCATACCAACCATCGACAGCGAACACGGCATATGCTACACCCAACCTGAGAAACTTCCAGGTAAGACACCGATCGGCCGTCTACTTGCACAAACATATTCCTTTGTTTATAGCTCTATTTTTCTTTTTAGACGCAGACCTAGTGAAGCAATTACAGTTTGACAATTAATAAAAAGTGAAACAAGTGACTGCAACATGCCAAAGATGTTACGAAAATGCCAACTAGGTACACTAAAACATGTATTCCACAATACTGCAGGTATCACACTGAGTGTCCTAAGGAAGCATTTGTTCTAGCGCAATTCCAGGGCGTTCAAAAGGGGTACATGGACGCATCGCAAGATATAGTCGGAGTGCAGCATGCACGCGATGTGGCACAAGACCGGCAATACCTTACCGGTGATGGTCAACGGCCGGTAGACGGGCAGCAAAAAAGGTTCTGGTGTTGCACACCAACAAGAACTTCGACCAGCAGAGGGCCAAATGGGTGATGCACCAGTACCACCTCGGGGACCTGGAGCAAGAGAAGGAGCGGGAGCTGGTCCTCTACAAGATTTTCTACCAGACGAACACAAGGGCCAGGAGTAAAAATATTATAAGTTAGTTTGGTATTGGTAGTTGTACTACCTTGTCGTCTGCAAGTTGGTATTGTTGTTAACGATCTTTTGGTATGAACTTGCATTTGCTTCCAACCATCATGCCGAGGGTCGACGTGGATATAAAGTTGAATCATTTGTTTCGAAACGAATTTTCAGGCACCTAATTTTTATTTGATGGGTAGCATAAGCACCCGCCGTTCGAATTCACAGTTCTCCAATTTTTTCGAAACAAGTGCATGCACTTATTATCACGATAAAAAAACAATATCCGTGCTGCATCCCAGTTATCAGTCTGTACTTGCAGAATTCTCTCGTTTATTGAGCACGTATATTGTTTTTTCAGGTCGAGCAAGTTTCAACTGGGTTGTAGACTGCCCAGGGTTGGTTTTGTTTTTAATAGGCCCAACCCATGATGACAATGGGGCACAAAGATCCAGCAGGTATTTACTGGCCTCTGGCCCTCCAGCATTAGTTATATTTTGTCTTACAACATCCGCAGGCAGTTTTTTTACTGAATCAAACACATAGCCCAGTTCTATTATCCTCTTGAAACGCATGGCCTACATCTGTTTTCTAATCTCTGCCTATAGTTTTACTAGTTCATATACACGTATCATTATATTGAAAACACATAAAGTTCCCTTTTCATATTTACATCCTTCTTTTTGTTGTTTTTCCCACCCAGCGCTGATTTTTTTACCACTGGTTTTCCCTTAAACCAACTCAATTGTCCCACGTCTTATTTGCTTACAAAAAAATGATTTTTTTGGAAAATCAATAAGTTCTTAAAAAATGTTTATCATTTCGGGATTACAACAGTTCGGACTCCATCGAAATATGCGAAATAAGGTTGAACTTTTTGACCGTGGTCCTTGGCAGAAAATGGGCTGTAATAAATTACTTAAGAATTAGCAAATGGGCTGCAAATTATAAAAAATAGCAAATGGGCTTTATGTTGTCTGCCACAGATTTGGAGGCTGACTTGTGGGCCTACTAAGTTCATGCGTACACAAGGTTTCTCAAATAAAGAAACTTAGTCAACAATCGACTCTACCAGCGTCAGACCGTTGGATGTCAATCTAACGGCAATCGTGCTTCTTCAGTCTCTGATCTTCCTGCCCCAGCCGCCCAAACCAGCGTTGTCGGAACCGCCTGCTCCCGCCTCCCGTGGCCGGCAGTGCTGCCGGGCAGGCCTCACGGCCCCATCATACTCGCATCCCTGGCCTGTCTATCCCTCTACTCACCCACACCTCATGTTATTTTCCGGCAACGGCAGCCAAACCAGTCAACCCTCGTACTCTCCACCGCGTGGGCAGCTACTGTCGTGTCTTCCCCGACTCCGTGTCGTTCCCTTCATAGGCCTCGCCGTCGTCCACTGCCCTGGTGCTCTCGGCTCGGCGTGGTTAACGATGTCCATCCAACGGCCGTAGTGCTTCTTCAACCTCTGGTCTTCTTGCCCCAGCCGACCAAAGCAGCGCCGGTTGTGCCGCATGCTCCTGCCGTCCCCATACTACTCCCACCGCTGGCCAGGCCATCCCTCCACTCACCCACTCCCCCTGTTAATCTACAACGACGGCAGCCTCACATTGCAGCCGAACCAATGAACCCTCGTACTCCTCTCCGCGTGGGCATCCACTACCGCGTCTTCCCTGGCTCCGCGTCGTCCCCCTCCTAGGCCTCGCCGTCGTCCACCGCCGTGGTGCTCTCGGTGCGGCGTGGTCAATGTGGTCAACGACCGAATTCCATCAGAAGAGTACTGTACGTGGAGAGGCTGACAGCTGGGTCCACGGCAGCCGCAAGGAAGTGCCTCCTTATTACGTGCAAAATAATTATTCCTCCACCTAACAGCAGGGACCCACCGGACGGGCCACCATTATTTCGCGGAAAAAACGTTTCCCCCCTGACTGCTGGGACCCACCGGACGGGCCACCGTATTTCGCGAAAAAAAACGTTTGCCCCTGACTGCTGGGACCCACCGGACGGACCACCGTATTTCGTGAAAAAAACATTCCCCCCGCTGTCAGCTCGGACCCACCGGAAGTGCCTCCTTATTACGCACAGAAAAATGAATACTCCCCCTGCTAGCTGGGACACACCATGGTGGGAGGCTGACTTGTGGGCCTACTAAGTTGACGGGGACGGAGGGCTTTGTCAACTTAGTCAATATGAACGATTCTAGCTCCAGTGACCGTATGATGTCCATCCAACGACCGTCGTGCTTCTTCAATCTCTGCTCTTCCTGCTCCAGCCACTCAAACAAGTGCCGGCGGGACTGCCTGCTCCCTCCTCCCCGCGGTCGGCTCTGCTGCCGCGCAGGCCTCACTGCCCCACCGTACTCCCATCGTTGGCCTAGCCATCCCTCTACTCACCCACACCTGCTGTCGGTGTCAAAACCGGCGGATCTCGGGTAGGGGGTCCCGAACTGTGCGTCTAGGCCGGATGATAACAGGAGGCAGGGGACACGATGTTTTACCCAGGTTCGGGCCCTCTTGATGGAGGTAAAACCCTACGTCCTGCTTGATTGATATTGATGATATGGGTAGTACAGGAGTAGATCTACCACGAGATCAGAGAGGCTAAACCCTAGAAGCTAGCCTATGGTATGATTGTATGTTGTGGTTGTTGTCCTAGGGACTAAAACCCTTCGGTTTATATAGACATCGGAGAGGGTTAGGGTTACACAAGGTCAGTTACAAAGGAGGAGATATCCATATCCGTATTGCCTAGCTTGCCTTCCACGCCAAGTAGAGTCCCATCTGGACACGAGACGAAGTCTTCAATCTTGTATCTTGATAGTCTAACAGTCCGGCCAATGGAGATAGTCTGGCTGTCCGGAGACCCCATAATCCAGGACTCCCTCAGTAGCCCCTGAACCAGGCTTCAATGACGATGAGTCTGGCGCGCAGTATTGTCTTCGGCATTGCAAGGCAGGTTCCTTCTCCGAATACATCACAGAAGAATTTGAATAGGAGGATAGTGTCCGACCCTACAAAATAAGTTCCACATTCCACCGTAGAGAGAATAATATTTTCACAGATCTAATTTGCTGGCTTGTCTTGGCAGCATGACGTTACGTCATGGCCCGGTGATTATTCAAACCGATTCTTTTAACCAGCCCCGCACATAACGCGAGGCAGTTTTTTGACACGTCTTGTCAAAGCAGAGACCGTGTCCCCTTATTACGGGATTCTCATCAATACGGGCGTGGGTAACCCAAGCGCACCATCAATTGTGGTGCTTGGGGGATAAGCGAGTTTTACCAGGCAAGTGGGAATGCTTAGTTTCGTCCTCCCATATAAAGGGATAAGGATTCACCTTTCTATCCATGCCTTCTTCCTCCCTTACTCATCCGTTTTCGCACACTCGAGCTCTAGTGCCCAAGTCCGCACTTCCCACCTCAACCTTCTCCAATCATGTCCGGAGCGGGAGGTAGGTGGATGGTCTCCTCCGTCACGGAGGGAGACATCAAGAAACTGAGGAGAGCCGGATACCTACCCGACGACATCGCGCACCGGCTCCCAGATGAGGGGCAGCTCATCCCCACCCCCAGGCCCCATGAGAGGGTAGTATTCCTCACCCATTTCCTCCGTGAACTGGGATTATCTCTCCATCCCTTCGTCCGGGGGCTCATGTTTTATTACGGCCTGGATTTCCACAATCTGGCCCCGAAGTTCATCCTCAACATCTCGGTGTTTATCGTCGTGTGCTAGGCCTTCCTCCGCATCAAGCCCCACTTCCGCTTATGGCTAAAAACCTTCAATGTCAAGCTGAAGGTGGTGGGCGGCCGCCAGGCAGAGTGCGGAGGCGCCATGGTGGGCAAGATGCCCAACGTAACATGGCTCGAGGGCTCCTTTGTGGAAACCATAAAGGGGTGGCAATCGGGGTGGTTCTACATCACCGAGTCGCGCGACCCTGTATGGGCGGCGGCCCCCGAGTTCTGATCTGGCATCCCCACGCGGCTCACCTCCTGGAAAGAGAAGGGCCTGTCCTGGGGTAGTTCGAAAGAGCTGACCGGACTCCAAACATGTATTCAAAACATGGTGAACAAGAAGCTCAAGCTTATCAACATAGTCCAAGTTATGCTCATCCGCCGGATACTCCCGTGCCAACAACGGGAGTTCAACTTGTGGGAGTTCGATCCGGCGCAACACCGAACTTTGAACAGGCTCTTCGACACGACTCATGAAGACACCTGGAGGGTGCTGTTCAAAAGTGCCGAGGTCCCCCCCTATTACTGAGGATTGCGGATTCAGCGCGAAGCGCCAAGCCAGTGCGATAAGCTGCTTTACCTTTCACAGGATACTTATTTTTTTTATATAGATTGACTCTATGCGGGATCTAACTCCCGTACCTTTGACAGGACTGGCAGAAGATGGCCGGACAGATCGACTGTCCGACTCCTTTGCCCGAAGGCCCCGTAGACGCTCTTCTGGCGAAGATGTTGACTCCGGCCCCTTATACGGTGCTGGAGAAGACCAAGAAGGCCAAGGGAACCCAAAAGAGTTCCCGACGCTAGGCGTCGTCGGACTCACCGTCCGATGAATCTGCAGCGCACTCTTCCCCCGAAGACGAGGAAGAAGAATAAGATGCTCCCCCACCGACTGGGGGAGACAAGAAAAGGAAGGCCGCCCCAACTAGGGAGGCTGGAGGGTCCAAGAAGGGAAGGACTCTCCTTCCGGACAGTTCCACCGCCGCCGACGAAGGCAAAGACGAGTGGTTGCCCAGGGTCAAGCCCCCGGGGAGATCGTAAGTATTCGGATACCAGAGTAACTCATATGATTCCTTTGTCGCACTGCTTTCCCTAACGCCAAACTCAATTATGCAGGCTGCCACAAGCCACCTCCCCTCATCCTGCCGACGACGCCGAGGTGGCACTGGATCAAGGGGAGACAGTCCCGGAGGCGCCTCAAGGCGACCTTCCGAACTCCGGGAGCCGAGGGGACGGGGCCCCTGAGAGCTCCGAGTTTGGCCCTCAGACGAACACCGCGCCAGAACCTCCAGCAGTTCTAGGCTCGGGAAGGTGGCCTCCTTCTAAGAGGGGTAAGACGCCTGTGCCGGTGACCTCTGTTGATCCAGAGGCGCCGGACAATCTGCTGGAAGCGCTTCGCAACGCTTCCATCAACGAGGAGCACCGCACTATCATGAGTGCGGTGATCCAGAAGGTTCAGTCCGCCAAGAGCGGATTGACTAAAGCCTGTGCCAGCCTTCTAACAGGCTTCGAGGTAAGTGTTTTAAAATGTAGTAGAAATATTACCGCATAGACAGTAGCCCCTGATGCTTTGTTCGGTGTTCACAAAGAAAAGCCGAATAGAGGATCAAATAATATCGCAGGAGTCTAATATAAGTGTGTCAATATGCATATGCAGGCTTCGCTGCTGGCGTCCGCCGCACTAACTGCGGAGGTCGCCGTACTGAAGCAGGACCTCGAGGGGTCCAGGAAAGAGCCCGGCCTTGCCAAGAGGCAGCTCGAGGAGAACAAGGGTAAGTAATACCCTGTCTTATGTATATATAAAAGAGGACGCGGTTGCAAAATGACAGGATCATCGTATGTTTGCCAGGGGCCACGACCGAGGTGGCTACCCTGAAGCAAGCGCTAACCCAAGCCGAAGATAAAGCGGCCAAGGAGCGCACCGAGCGAGAGAAGCACGAGGCTCGGGTGGGCGAGGTGCAGCAAGAGCTCCAGGCTCTTGTGGCAAAGCACGAGGCGCTGGAGCTTGACTCCAAGACGCGTGAGTCTGAGCTTGCCGCGGCCCTCGAGAGTGTAAAAAGTGCCAAGGCCGAAGCCCAAAAGGCCCTCCAAGAGATCGACGCGATGAAGAAGATAGCGGCGGGTAAGGCTTTCTATATGCAAAGCAAGCATGTAAAAGTAAATTACCGATTACTTACCCGGATTCGGAGCTCTTCAGGAGCATTCGCAGATTTTCCCTGCAGTGTGTCTGATGCCGCACAATTTTACTAGGCCGAGGATGGAAGCTCGACGAAGAAGTTGTTCTGGTCTCAGTATGCTGAGGCCGAACATCCGGTGCCAATGATCAACCAGCTGAAGCAGATGGTCGAGCTACATAAGGCGGCCGATCAGGCCATGAAGAGCTTTATAGTCCGGCTGTGGCCTGGCGGCGCCCTTCCGAATAGCTTCTTTGGCCTGGGGAGGCGGCTTGTGGATGCCTGCCCGCGGCTGGAGGTCGTCAAGCGATCTGTCTGCACTGAAGGTGCACGCCGGGCTTTCGCCCGTGTAAAATTGCAGTGGGTCAAGCTAGACGCCGTGAAGCTGATCAAGGAGGGGCCGCCAGAGGGCAAGGAGCACCGCCACCCCGAGATGTACTGCGAGGGTGTTCTGCCGGGTGCCCGTCTCATCACGGATGAGTGTTCAAAAGATGTAATATTTGAATGAGACTTGCTCGTTTTATCCTGTATGTATGAAAACTTGTTTCATATGCGCTATGCAACACTTGTTGGAATTGAAATATTACCTTCTGTTTGGCTATTTATCCAATCTGAGAGATGGCTAGTCCTCGGCTTCTGCCCCCATGCCACGAGTGCTCGGGTGTTCAGGATAAACCTGAGCACTCTTGTTCCCATGTTTGGGTCCTTCGAGGGAGGTGCTCAGCACATCAAAGAAGGCAACCGGACTAATGATGCTTTATCACTCTCACTTAGCCATAGAATTCTATAATTTTAAATTTTGGTGAAGCCCTTGGTATTCGGAAGGCCGAATTCGGGGCGCGATACACGCCTTTAAGCCGGACAGGGCCGGCCCCTCGCTCTAAGCGGCATAAGTCTTTAGGGACTTGAAAACCTCGCCGAACAGCGACCAGTCTCTCGCCTTATCATGACAGTCAGTTTTAGCTTTCTCTACTGAGGTGCTGAACCCAGCAGAACCGGGGCACAATCGCAGTAGTTCTCCTAGCGCTACCTTAGCCGATAGAGCAGAACGTAAGGTACCAAAACATAGGAGCCGGGCAAACCCAACATTTGACCAAAGACATGATTCGGAGCTGATGCATATAATGCTATAAGTTCGGGGTGCCGCACTTGTGAAAGCGTTCAGACTTTTCACACCGCATTGTGGGCTACGTAAGCCCCTGGTGTATTGGCCGTACCATAGTGTACGGTTGCAAGGCGTCATTAATGAACACATAGATATATATATATATAACAAGAATGCAATAATAGTCGTAATGTCATGCATTGTTTATTAAAAAATTGCGTTAAAGCAGAGTGATACAGATAGTGCGATAAGCAAAGAGTAGGACTATGTCCCTTCCAAGGGAAAGCTGAGGAATGATATTAAATTGAATATTTCACTCGTTACTGTAATCAACCTAGGAATTCCGTGGTATAACGTAGTTGTCTGCCTCCTTGGTTGCTGCATCATGTGTTCGGCAATAGTGCTGCCGGACAGTGTTTCCAGAGATTAAGGTCCTAAAAGAAAAAGAAAAATAACCGAACAGGAAGCCCCTAGTGCGGTTTAGGCCGCGTCTTGGGGCGTGCCGCAGTTGTGCCCACCTCCCCACCTGTGCCCATGGTATTTTTAATGCGTAATTATGTACGCGTGGCACGAGTTTCGCTGCTGGGCTGGGATTGGGGTGGCTGCCGTATTGCTACACGAGCTCAGATCGCGCCATGCGGTCTATTTTCCGATTGCCCCGAGTGCGCTTGAAGGTGTCCGGGCTGTGAAGCGCCGAACTGGTTGATTGCCTTGAGAGGCTGCTTTGCGTTTCTGCTGCGAGGGCTGCGGTGTGCTCCTCTGTTCGGAGAGAGCGCTTTGTGTTTCCATTGACTGTAATAACTCTGTGAGGTCCTGGCATCTTGAGCTTGAGGTATGCATAATGCGGTACCGCATTGAATCTAGCAAATGTGATTCGCCCGAGCAGCGCGTGATAACCACTGCGGAACGGGACTATATCGAAGATTAAATCTTTGCTTCGGAAGTTATCCGGGGATCCGAAGACCACTTCCAGTGTAATTGAGCCTTTGCAATGGGCCTCTACACCTGGAATGACGCCCTTAAAGGTCGTTTTTGTGGGTTTGATCCTTGAGGGGTCTATACCCATTTTGCGCACTGTGTCCTGATAAAGCAGGTTCAGGCTGCTACCGCCATCCATAAGGACTCGAGTGAGGTGAAATCCATCAATGATTGGGTCTAGGACCAGTGCGGCGAATCCGCCATGACGGATACTAGTGGGGTGGTCCATGCGATCGAAGGTGATCGAACAGGAGGACCAAGGGTTGAACTTTGGGGCGACTGGCTCCAACGCATATACGTCCCTGAGCACACGCTTCTGCTCCCTCTTGGGGATGTGGGTTGCGTATATCATGTTCACCGTCCGCACTTGCGGGGGAAACCTCTTCTGTCCTCCAGTGTGCGGCTATCGGGGATCCTCCTCGTCATCGTTATGCGGCCCCTTGTCCTTGTTTTCGGCAATTAACTTGCCGGCCTGCTTGAACACCCAACAATCCCTGTTGGTGTGATTGACTGGCTTGTCTGGGGTGCTGTGTATTTGACACGAGCGATCGAGTATACGGTCCAAGCTGGACGGACCCGGCGTACTTTCTTTGAATGGCTTTTTCTGCTGGCCGGGTTTAGAGCCTTTGAATCTGGCATTGACTGCCGTATCCTTGGTATTTTCGCTGTTAATGCGGCGCTTATGCTTGTTGCGACGTGACCTGCTATTGCCATCCTTGGTATCTGAGGTACCATGGTTCTTTGATATGTTATTACTGCGAGCCAGCCAGCTGTCTTCTCCCGCACAAAAGCGGGTCATGAGCGTTGTGATAGCTGCCATAGATTTCGGCTTTTCCTGACCAAGGTGCTGGGCTAGCCACTCGTCTCAGATGTTGTGCTTGAAAGCCGCTAAGGCCTTCGCATCCGGACAGTCGATGATTTGATTTTTCTTTGTAAGGAACCGAGTCCAGAATTGCCTGGCCGACTCTTCTGGTTGCTGAATTATGTGGCTCAAATCATCGGCGTCTGGTGGTCGCACATAAGTTCCCTGAAAGTTGTTGAGGAATGCGGCTTCCAGATTTTCCCAACAGTTAATGGAGTCCACTGGCAAGCTGTTAAGCCAATGTCGCGCAGGTCCTTTGAGCTTTAGTGGGAGGTATTTGATGGCATGTAAGTCATCGCCGCGGGCCATGTGGATGTGGAGGAGGAAGTCCTCAATCCATACTGCGGGATCTGTTGTGCCATCGTATGATTCAATATTTACAGGTTTGAAACCTTCTAGGAATTGATGTTCCATTACTTTGTCTGTGAAGCATAAGGGGTGTGCGGCGCCTCTGTATTGGGCTATATCGCGACGCAACTCGAATGGGTCTTGCCCACTGTGTTTGGCCCGGTCGGATTTGCTTTTACTGTATCCGGCGTGACGTTTGTCATCTCGCAGAGTGGTGCGCCCTCGTGATCCGTAGATCGATCTCGTATGCTTTGCCTTGTCCTCCAATATGTCTCGCGGGTCTGGCTTATCTCCCCATGCCTTTTTATTTGAATGGCGTTGCGGTGGAGGCTGAGCTTTTGGCTAGAATGCCTCTCTATCGCGGCCACGAGGTGTCCGATCAGCCGTATCATACGCTTCTTCCTCTAGTCGGGGTAGTAACCTGCGCCTTGGGTAACTCTTGGAGGGGCGCTCCAGTTTATATTCCTCAGCCGCGAGGACTTCAGTCCATCTGTCAGCTAGCAGATCTTGATCAGCTTGAAGCTGTTGCTGCTTTTTCTTCAGGCTATTTGTCGTGGGCATAAGCCGACGCCTGAAGCGCTCTTGTTCGACGGGATCCTTTGGTACGGTGAATTCATCATCGCCGAGGCTTGCCTCGTCTTCGGAGGGGGGCATGTGATTGTCATCCTCCTCCTCTCCGTCTGCCGCTCTCTCAGGAGAGCTGGCTCCTCCATCCTCCTGCTCTAAATCTTGCTGGAGGGGTTTGTTGTTGTCTTCGGCACTATCCGGAGTGTTATTATCTCCTGTGCCGGTATCACCACTTTTGCTTTGGCGGGACATAGAGCGGCGCCCCTGACGTCGGCGTTTGGGTTGCTTCTTGGAGGGGTCATCCTCCGCTATCCCGTCGCCATTGCCTTCTTTGGGTGTATCCACCATGTATATGTTATATGACGAGGTGGGTTTCCAGTGCCCTATAGGTGCTGGTTCATGTTCGTCTCCTACGTCGTCGTCCATACCGTCGATGTATTCGGAGTCGAAGTCGAGCATGTTGGTTAAATCATCGACAGTGGCTACGAAGTGGGTAGTGGGTGGGCGTCGAATTTCTTCATCATCCGCATCCCAATCCTGTTGGCCATAATCCGGCCAGGGCTCTCCTGACAAAGAGAGAGACCTTAGTGAATTCATAATGTCGCTGAAGGGCGAGTGCTGAAAGATATCCGCGGCGGTGAATTCCATGATCGGCACCCAATCGGATTCGATTGGCAGGGGCGCGGATGGTTCGGAGTCCGGAATAGAGTCCGGCACCTTGGAGTCACGGGTTGCGCAGAGGGTTAGGCTGGTGTTCGGCTCGATCGTTGTTGAGACTGCAGCCCCTGAGGCGGTGTCTAACCACCCGTCCTCGACTGGCGCAGTTGGCTCCAAGCTAAGGGTCGGAGCTGATGCGGGCGCAGCCTCTGGGGTAGCTTTCAATCTGCTCCAGATGGCCAAGCGAATTAGCCCGAAGTGCAAAGCCGCCGAATACGAAGATCTGTCCGGGGAGAAAAGTCTCACCCTGGACCGCATCGCTATCGATGATAGTAGGAGCCATCAAGCCTAACGGCGACGACACAGGGGAACTCTCAATGAAAGCACCAATGTCGGTGTCAAAACCGGTGGATCTCGGGTATGGGGTCCCGAACTGTGCATCTAGGCCGGATGGTAACAGGAGGTAGGGGACACGATGTTTTACCCAGGTTCGGGCCCTCTTGATGGACGTAAAACCCTACGTCCTGCTTGATTGATATTGATGATATGGGTAGTACAGGAGTAGATCTACCACGAGATCAGAGAGGCTAAACCCTAGAAGCTAGCCTATGGTATGATTGTATGTTGTGGTTGTTGTCCTACGGACTAAAACCCTTCGGTTCATATAGACACCGGAGAGGGTTAGGGTTACACAAGGTCGGTTACAAAGGAGTAGATATCCATATCCGTATTGCCTAGCTTGCCTTCCACGCCAAGTAGAGTCCCATCCAGACACGAGACAAAGTCTTCAATCTTGTATCTTCATAGTCTAATAGTCCGACCAATGGAGATAGTCCGGCTGTCCGGAGACCCCCTAATCCAGGACTCCCTCACCTGTTGTTATTCTCCGGCGATGGCAGATGAACCAGTAAACCCTCGTACAGTCGTACTCCCCTCCGCGTGGGAAACAACTGCCAAGTCTTCCCTGCCTCCGTGTCATTCCCTTCCTAGGCCTCACCGTCGTCCACCACCCTGGTGCTCTCGGCGCGGCCTGGTCAACATGGTCAACGACCGACATGCATCTGAAGTGGATTGTATGTGGAGAGGGCGAGAGCTGGGTCCATGGCCACACGCAAGGAAATGCCTCCTTATTACGCGCAAAATAATGATTCCTCCACCTGACATCAGGGACCCACCAAAAGGGCCTCGTATTTCGCAAAAAAAATGTTACCACTGCTGACAGCTCGGACCCACCAGCTATATCTTTGCACGCAAGGAAGTGCCTCCTTATTACGCACAAAAAAATGAATACTCCCCCTGTTAGCTGGGACCCAGTATAGTGGCAGGCTGACTTGTGGGCCCACTAAGTTGACGGGGACGGAGGGCTTTGTCAACTTAGTCAATATGCATGATTCTAGCTCCAGTGATCGTACGATGTCCATCCAACGGCCGTAGTGCTTCTTCAACCTCTGGTCTTCTTGCTCCAGCCGCCCAAACCAGCGTCGGTCGTGCCTCGTGCTCCTGCCTCCCGTGGCCGGCTGCGATGCGGCGGAGGCCTCACTGCCCCCTACTACTCCCACCGCTGGCCAGGCCATCCCTCTACTCACCCACACCCCGTGTTATTCTGCGGCGACGGCAGCCTCACACCGCAGCGAACCAGTGAACCCTCATACTCCTCTACACGTGGGCATCCACTGCCGCGTCTTCCCTGGCTCCGCGTCGTCCCCTTCCTAGGCCTCGCCGTCGTCCACCGCCCTGGTGCTCTTGGCGCGGCATGGTCAACGTGGTCAAGGAACGGCTTCCATCGGACGTGGACTGTACGTGGAGAGGCTGACAGCTGGGTCCATGGCCGTAGCAAGGAAGTGCCTCCTTATTACGTGCAAAATAATTATTCCTCCACCTAACAGCGAGGACCCACAGGACGGGCCATCGTCTTTCGCGAAAAAAACGTTTCCCCCTGACTGCTGGGACCCACCAGCTACACCTTCGCACGCAAGGAAGTGCGTCCGGGTAAAAAAACAAAATGATTCACCCCCCTGACTGCTGGGACCCACCAGCTACATCTTCGTAGGCAAGGAAGTGCCTGACAGTCGGGACCCACCTGGTCGAAGTGTACGTAGCGTTGTCATTCTGGTCGCGAACGTGTACGTACATACTGGTCGATGTAGAGGCGCACACGTGACGTAGTAGAAGCGCGCACGTGTCGTAGTAGAGGCGCGCACGTAGCATGTACACGTACGTACAACGGCCAGGGTGCAAGAAAGAAAATACGGCCATGTATGTGTACATATGGGCAGTGTCTCGAACGCCTACTCGCGCATACGTATGGCCAGGGCTCGTGTACATGGCTGGGTCGAAACAGAGAAACAGCGTCATCGTCATGTTCATGGGGAGGCAACGGAATGCGTCGTGTTCATGGGGAGGCAACGGAATGCGTCATGTTCATCAGGAGGCAACGGAAAGCGTCGTGTTCATCAGGAGGCAACAGAACACGTGGGAGCCAACCGGCTGGGTCGGAACAGAATATGTGGTCGTGTTCATCGGGAGGGCTTGGACGGAACAGGCGATGGAAACGAGGCCTGTCGTACTGCAGAACGGAGGAAACGGACCTCCTACGGTCGAAACGGGGGTCCTGTTGATCGGGAGGGGTGTGGCATACCGCAAAACGGAGGAAATGGACCTCCTATGGTCGAAATGGGGGTCCTGTTGATCAGGAGGGGTGTGGCGTACCGCAAAACGGACGAAACGGACCTCCTACGGTCGAAACGGGGGTCCTGTTCATCGGGAGGGGTGTGGCGTACTGCAAAACGGGACTCCACGGGATACTGTTCATCTCCACCATTGACCTCCTCCAGCCTCCACGGGCTACCGTCGACCTCCTCCAGCCTCCACGGGCTCCTGTTCATCCAGCCTCCACCGCGCGCTACTCCACCGGCTACTGTTCAACCACCCTCCACTGTCTACTGTTCATCCAGCCCTCCACACCACGGGGTCCTATTCAACCACCCCTCCACGGGCACCCCTCCACTGTCTACTGTTCATCCAGCCCTCCACACCACAGGGTCCTGTTCATCCAGAGGCAACGCCGCCACTCACTGTTCATCCAAAACCCCCCGCAATGCTCACTTTTCATCCCAGAGGCAGCATCGGTCGGCTTCAGTTAGCAGCAGTAGCGAAGGAATCGCTCGATCGGGTTCAGTTAACAGCCATCGATTGATCGCTCGGGTTCAGTAACGCGTAGCCTACAGTGCAATCGCTCAGGTTCAGTTAGAGCCCAACGCCTCGCTCGGGTTCAGTTAGAGCCAATGCCTCGCACACACGCGCGTACGTGTACGAGAGAAACGCGCATCGCTCGGCCCCCGACCTCCCACCGTAACCGTGAACTCCCCGAAATTTTCCTCCCCCTCACTTCTACCACGATTTTTTCCATCATGGACGACCCAAAGAATGTCATGCAGCTGCGTCTCTGGACCGCCCAGGACGAAAAGCCCATTTTCTGTCATGATTTTTTGTCATAGAAGTAGGAGCCCACCACATCTATGATGATACCGAGTTTTGTCACAATTATCATCATAGAAGTGTCATGTGTATGACAGGAAAAATATTTGTTCGGCCCAAAATGTCAAGGATGTGTCTTTTTTGTAGTGCATTAGTGTACGATGCGCTTCTGAGATGGCCGCTTGCTCCAGAAGATCCTTCAGTGCGTCCGACCGCACATTGTACGGTTCCAGACTCTTTCTGTTGCTCTCTTTAGGAGCCGAATACTGAGGACTCCGGGTAGCCAAAGGATTACCCTATGGCCTTGGCGGATCAGGAGAGACCCTCCGCGACGACACTTCAGGGTCGCCCGCCTCATGAGGCGGAGTGGCAGGGGGAGGTGTTTCGCTCTCCATCATCTTCGGAAGAAGATCCCCCGAAGACGAACTCTGTTGAGAAGGGCTACGATCCGAACTACAAGATATAAGCTTCGGTTATTGTCTTCGGAAGTAAGGTAGGACACTTTCACTATTAAAGTACTTTTTCATTACTTACAGCTCGGTGGCAGGCTGATCCCCTTGCGGACATTGCGCGGCAAGAATACCCTCCGAAGCAGGACCCTCTGGCAAGGATTTCTTCCCCCGTTTGGAAGCCTTTGTTTCCGGATCTTCAGAGGTGGTCCTCTTCCTTCCTCGGGGAGAGGGAATGTCAGATTCTTCTCCCTGGTTATCCTCCTTCATGGAGGTGCTAATTCCCCCGCTTGCGGCCTCTTTATTCCCCCCTTCATCTTCCTTTGAGGGCACCCGATAAGGCGCCGGCTTGAGCATTCTGTCCAGTACTGGATTGGCCAAGCCTTCGAGAAGGGGGGCCGAACACCTGATCATCTTTGCCTTTGTTATCCAGTCCTGGTCAAAGAGCGACTTTTCAGAATGATGTCATGATAAATAAAAGGACAACATGTTCGGCCATGGGGTTACTTACTTGGGTATCAGGGCGGTTGCAGCTCAGACCCGCGTCCTCGGTGGTATCCGGACACTCTATTTGGGGTCCGAAGAACAATTTGTACATCTCCTCGAGCGCCATGCTGAGGAAGTGCTGGATAGTTCATGGTCCTTCTGGGTTGAATTCCCACATACGGAGGGGTCGATGTTTGCAAGGCTGGACTCGACGAACTAGCATAACTTGCATTACCATAACCTGGCAGAAATCTCTCTCAAGGAGATCTCGGATGCAGCTCTGCAATATTGGCACATCATTTGCTTGACCCCAGCTCAGCCCCCTGCCGATCCATGACGTCAGTTGTGGTGGGGGGCCCGAGCGAAAGGCAGGGCGGCTACCCAATTGGTACTTCGGGGAGCTGTGATGAAAAACAACTCTCGCTGACACAAGCTAGACACCTCTGGGAAGGAACCCTCCAGCCATGGAGCATCAGCACTTTTGCTTACCACAGCACCTCCGCACTCTGCGTGTCGCCCCTCGATCATCTTCGGCTTCACATTAAAGGTCTTGACCCACAGGCCGAAGTGAGGGGTAATGCGGAGGAAGGCCTCACATACGAGGATGAACGACGAGATGTGAAGGAGGGAATTCGGGGCCAGATCCTGGAAGTCCAGCCCATAATAGAACATGAGCCCCCTAACAAAGGGATCCAGAGCGAGGCCTAGTCCTCGAAGGAAGTGAGAGATGAACACAACACTCTCGTTGGGTTCGGGAGAGGGGATGACCTGCCCTCGGGCGGGCAGCCTGTGCGAAATTTCGGCAGTCAGATATCTGGCCTCTCTCAGCTTCTTGATGTCCTCCTTTGTGACAGAGGAAGGCATCCACCGACCTTGGAGGTTGGATCCGGACATGGCTGATGGTCCGAAGCGCCTGACCTGAGCCTGGGGTGTTGGAACTCGAGGCGGGGGAGGGATTCGATTGAGCACGAGAGGAAAAAAGGACATGTCTTGGCCTCTTTATAAAGAGGGTGAATATCAAGCGTCCTCCTCGCGGCCGTTTTGGACTCGCCTAAAATCGAGGAGTCATGGAAACGGGCATGAGTGGGTTACCCACGTCCGTATTGATGAGAATCCCGTAATAAGGGGGACAAGATCTCTGCTTCGACAAGACGTGTCAAGAAAACCGCCTCGCGATATGTGCAGTGCTGGTTGAGAAAAACGGTTTGAATAATGGCCGGGCCATGGTGTGTTGTCCTGTTATCAAAACGTGTCAGCAGATTAGATTTGTGGAAATATTATTCTCTCTACGGTGGTAACTGGAACTTGTTTTGCAGAGCCGGACACTATCCTTGTGTTCAAAATCTTCCATGGAGTATTCGGAGGAGAAACCCGCCTTGCAATGTCGAAGACAAAACTGCGCGCCGAACTCATCGTCATTGAAGCCCGGTTCAGGGGCTACTGAGGGAGTCCTGGATTAGGGGGTCTCCGAACAGCCGGACTATATCCTTTGGCCGGACTGTTGGACTATGAAGATACAAGATTGAAGACTTCGTCCCGTGTCCGGATGGGACTCTCCTTTGCGTGGAAGGCAAGCTAGGCAATACGGATATGTAGATCTCCCTTGTAACCGACTTTGTGTAACCCTAGCCCCTCCGGCGTCTATATAAACCGGAGGGTTTAGTCCATAGGACAGCACACAATCATACCATAGGCTAGCTTCTAGGGTTTAGCCTCTACGATCTCGTGGTAGATCAACTCTTGTAATACTCATATCATCAAGAACAATCAAGCAGGACATAGGGTATTACCTCCATCAAGAGGGCCCGAACCTGGGTAAACATCGTGTCCCCTGCCTCCTGTTACCATCCGCCTTAGATGCACAGTTCGGGACCCCCTACCCGAGATCCGCCGGTTTTGACACCGACACCTATATTCATGATCATTGCCTTAGATATCTTCATAACTATGCGCTTTTCTATCAATTGCTCGGCGGTAATTTGTTCACCCACCGTAATACATGCTATCTTGAGAGAAGCCACTAGTGAAACCTATGGCCCCCAGGTCTCTTTCCTATTATATTATATCTCTTTTATTTACATCGCATCTCATTTAGTATTTTGCAACCTTTACTTTCCAATCTATACAACAAAAATACCAAAAATATTTACTTTACTATCTCTATTAGATCTCACTTTTGCGAGTGACCATGAAGGGATTGACAACCCCTTTATCATGTTGGTTGAAAGGTTCTTGATTGTTTGTGCATGTACTAGGTGATGTGTGTGTTGTCTCCTACTGGATTGGTACCTTGGTTCTCAAAACTGAGGGAAATACTTACGCTACTTTGTTGCATCACCGTTTCCTCTTCAAGGGAAAACCAACGCATGCTCAATAGGTAGCATAGGCTATGAGAGATTGTCGGATTCGGGGTTCCGCAGACCCTTGAGAGGATCAAACACTAGGGTGCGTACGAAGAACTGCCTCTTCCTGACCTGCCGGCCCAACGATTCCACAACCTAGTTTGACGAACCCGAGGGACAAGGGACACAACAATTTATCCTGGTTTAGGCCACCTTGCGGTGTAATACCCTACTCCAGCTTTGTGGTAGATTGCCTCGAGGGGCTGAGGATGAACTAGTACAATGGATGAACATCCTCAGGAGGTGTGGTGTTCTTGAGCTCGATGAGCTAGTGAGGTGGTCAGGGTGGAATGGATCCGATCCATTTCCGACGGTGGTGGCTAAGTCCTATTTATAGTGGCCTTGGTCCTCTTCCCAAATGTAGGCGGGAAGGGATTCCACAACAGCCAATTTTGAAGGGAGACAACTAGTACAAGTTATCCTTACAAAAGTAGTCTTCGCCAGCAAAGGCTCTGGTGGTGACGATGCGATGGGCTCCACAATGACCTCCGTCATGTCGTCCTGGCGGTATTGGTCTCGTTGCACTGATATGGAAACCTTTGCTTGATTCCTCGGGACTCCGCGCCTGCGCTTGCCTCCTTGGCACCAAAGGGCAAACTGGTACACTGCACCCGCTGGCGCCCACCTGGCCTTGGTCGTCATGGCTCACGTCACATGAACCTCGCGAGGTGCACCTTGCCTTGATATCTCCGCTCCTTGGGAGCCAACATGGTAAGGTCGCCCCCTACGGAGGCTTTGGTGTCGTCCGCCTCGCGAGGCTTGGCCCCTCGCGAGGGTCTTGGGCCTTGGGTCGTTGTTGCTGAAGCTGGGCCATACCAGGCCGCCGATGGAGCCACGCCGCAGGCAGGCAAGTCTGGGTACCCCCGTTCCCAGGACGCCGACAGTAGCCCCCGAGCCCAAGGCGTGCTCGAACCTGGCATCGAGGCAAAGCCAAAGGGCAAGTGTGGAGCGCCGCGGGCCCAAACCTCCCGCGGCCTTGGTCGACGTGTGGTGATTGATGGGACATGGGCTTCTCTGCTTCCCCACGCTGCCTCGGCAACCATTCGACTTGATGAGACCCGGCTGCATGCAAAGGAAAACCATCATTACGTGCAATCGTGGAGGCTGGCAGTTGGCCTCCCCTTGTCTATAAATGAGGGGAGGGGCGAGCCCCCTTGCTCATCTCTGTCTTCTTGCAGTCCGTGTCCTCTTATTCTTTGTACTCCCTCCGTCTTGATGACTTTCCAGAGTGCTCATGGCACCGATTAGGAGGTTTTCCGCTGCAAAAAAAAGGAAAGACCCCCCTTGGGGAGCCTGAACTGCTCCCACCGAAGAAGAGGTCCATGCATCCTCACGACATCGCGGAAAGGCAAGAAGTGTCGCAGCCCTGGTACGAGCGGCCACCACCTGGCTTCCCACTCCCCATGTACGCCCGAGCGCAAGGCTCGGGAGAAGGCGACAATGCTCCATGTCGTGCGAGCCGCGGCCGCAGGGGTCAGGCTGGGGCTGCGTGGCCGTTCGGCCCGCGAACCCATGCCGAAGGCTCCTCGCGTGTGTTCGTGATGTGGGTGGCGATGCCGCCATGCTCGTGGATCCGATTCCCGCAGTTCTTCGTCAAAGAGATGCCGCCGAGGGGGTCACTCGAGCTGTGGCTGCAGCACGCCGGGTGCTGTAGTGTGGCCACGGGGGCGGAGGTCGAGGTCGTCTCCCCTGGCAAGATCTTCATGACCCGAGGATGGGGCAAGGTTGCCCGCGCCTGCCGCGCGGAGGGGGCCCTTGCCATCCATTTCGAGTATGAAGGCGCCTCCACACTATTCTTCAAGGTCTTCGATGAGGAAGGCCGCCGCCTAGAGTTCTGCCCCAAAGGAGATTGTGAACATGGTGAGGCGACGGGCGCAGGGCCTACCGACAGCTCCTCCAGCAGCTGCGGCGACTCCTGGGAGTCCAGCGACTCTGCCGAGCCTAGCGAGTCTCCGGAGTCGAGTGACGACACACATTTTTATTAATCCATGAACAGAATCTATGTATGTAGACACATGTATTCGTACATGTCGATCGAAAAAGAATCAATAGAAGGAGAATCGGACGATATCTTTCTCGAAACAAACAAAAAGGAAAAGAAAGAGAAAATAGAAATCATGATCAATTAAGCCCTCTCAAGGGCTTGCTTAAGAATAAGAAAGAAGAATCTTATGGAAATAGCATGGAATAAGGTTTGATACTATTCATGGGGATTCCGTAAATATCCCATTTCAAAAATCAAAACAATCAGGACTTTTCAAAGATTGGATGCAGTTACTAATTCATGATCTGGCATGTACAGAATGAAAACTTCATTCTCGATTCTACGTGAATTTTTATGAAAGTGTTTCATTTGCTTCTCTTCAATGGAACTTTCATTTTCCCTACGTGCCCCCGAGCTCTCGCCGTGCACGGAACGCGGCAGCAACCTCCTCTCGGAGTCGACAGTGATCTGGATAAGGTTGGCATCGGCCTCACGCGGCCCACTGTTGATGATGGTGGCGGCGGCGGTGCCCGTAGTCGAGGCTTCTTGAAGTTGTTCTCCTTTCATTCCCTGTGAGGAATCGAATCAAACCCCGTGTGGGTATGTAAGAAACATGTAATGCTTTTGCTCCAATGTTTACTGTTGTTAGCATGAGATTACGACTATGTGTCTTGCTCCGGTGTTGCTCCCCCTTTTCGTTCTTGCAGTAGCTTTAGCACTCTACGCCGTCAGGTGCCAGTCCCCATGCAAGCTTCGGCCGTCGCTGGTATGCCAAGTCGCGATGCCGTGGTCAAGGCCAGGAGGTGAGCGGCCCAAGGTCTGGTAAGAGCTCCTGAGGCGCGATGCTCAAGAGGTCCCCCTTGGCGTGCAAGCAGCTTCCTGAAGGCCGAAAAGGAAGGCGGCATTGTCGGAGCAAGGCTGTGAGAGCCGAAAATTTCAGACTGCGGTGTTGCGCTAACATGAATAGGTGACTTATCTTAGCGAGCCCGAGGTGATTCCTTGCGCAACACCTGATTCGAGCTTCAGCAGCGATGCTACTAGGTAAGGCTCACGCCGGTCTCCCCTTCCCCACTCATCTGAATGCTCTGCGTTCTCGGGTCTAACCAGTCTTCATAATGGTCGTCGACTGGGCGGTAGCGCAGGAGCTCACGCGCAATGAGCAATGCAGCCTGCGCGTTCATCGGGCCATGATGAGCGTGGGACGACGAGCCGACCAGGGTCAGCGACGGGGTGGCGGTGCGTTCGTCCCACCGCACGGAGGGGTGTAGCGACGAGCGAGAAAGCAAGCCACCGTGCGTGACTCACGAGCGAGCAAGCCACCATGCTGGCCTTCACTTGAGCCAGATGGCTGGCCTTAGCGCGGCGCACACGAGCAAGCCGCCGCGCTGCCGTGCCAATCTAGCTAGCAAACCTTGCAGACAAGCAGCTGGACGGAGCTATCTTGGCTAGCTAGCGGCCGCGAGCGCCGGACGGAGCTGGCATCCGAGATGCCGCAACATGGGCTCCGCACCATCGGCAGTTTTGACCTCGCCTTCTGCCGGCGGTGGTAGCTGCGTCCCATGGCCGAGGATGACTAGGTGGACGGGCTGGAGGTAGGAGGTCACTCAAGGATTTTTGTTGGTAAGAGCATGTACAATGGTTGATAAGGTAGTCTTATCTTAAGTCTGCCACGTATGCAAGTGGTAGTAGTTTCTTGGCATTTTAGTGGTTTCTTGCATTATTAGAGCAAGTACAATAGAGCTAAGTCAGCGGGCTATAAGAAATAAACTAGTATATTTCTTCTTAGTTGGAGGAGAGAGAAGGTAAGCGGGCTCTTCGTGAAGAGCCAGCTCTAGCACGTGCTCCTAGGCACTTTGTGAGAATGAGAAGTGGTCCACATAATAAAAAAGTAGTACACTCTTTTGATATATTATTGTACATGTTGGCTATAAGATGGACTGTAGATGACATGGCACTGGCTTATAGCCAGCAACTGGCTATACTATTAACCATGCTCTTAGGGGTTTCTTGTAAGAAACAATGTACGTACTACTAGCGACAAAAGGCGATTCTAGGTTGCGTTGTACTCCAACGAGTACTACTAGTGGTCGCGGGAGTGTATACCTCGTTTTGTGGGTTCGATCCCGCCGAACGCACGATGGCCTTTTTTTAAAATAGTACTACTACACTTCGCTGCGAGCCAATATTTTACATGGGTAGTTTGAGTTTTGAAGTCAAATGGACATGCGGCCCCACAATCTGGGTGCACTGGACAGCCTAGCCATGTGAACGGGTTTTCCTTCCCAGCATCCCGTGGCTCGCGTGCTCGCCCTAGCCGCACCTCGCTTGCAGCTTCCTCATCAGCTAGTAGCACATTTAAACTAGCGCCTCCCAATTAAGCCCGAGGAGCCAGAAAAGCCTAGCGGGGCATTGGGAACTGTGCAATATGGCTCTGTACGTAAAGTGCTCTACTACTACTCTGTAGCTTGTGGCGTTGCACGCATGGACTTCACTCCATTATCGGCTCTACTATAAAGGAAATTCCTCTTGACATGTTTTCTTTAAACAGAGGCAAAAGCTTTGCTTCATCTCATTCATAAAGAAGGAACTACTAACAAAGTTTGATGAGATCCATTACACCTCCACAAATGGAAGCGAAAATCCTAGTCTCGCTGTATCAAATAACTCAAATGTTCTGCCCTTGTAGTAACCGTCGCTGATAAACAGGTTGCTAGTGTGTGCGTGAGAGGAGCGGCTGAGTAGTCCAGCTACGTGAGAGGAGCGGCTGAATAGAGCACCGAGAGTACCCACTAGGCCACTACGCAGGTGTACTTCCCCTGCATTGATAGTACAGCGATGGTTCTAGAGAGCAGTAGTACCCTCCACTTCCAACTGTAGCTCCTTGGCCCTGAGATTCAAGAGTTCAAAACTGGTGCACTATACTAGACTAGCCTAGAAGTACAGTACATCACACTACTAGTTGAGAAAAGTAGTACTAGTACTGCTACAGTACGAGTACGTACTCCTCTGTCACATAATGTAAGAAGTTTTTTGACACTAGTTGGCGTGTACAAGAAATGGCAAAAACATACCCAAAATTTCTTAATCCACGCCAAAAACTACTACCTAGTGCCAAAAATTTCTTACTAGTGCTATTATTTATAGTATAATGCAATCCCATAACGTTCCATAATGCTAGTACTCCCTCTTTCCAGGTGCATAAGGCACCTAAGAGAATTTAGGATTTTCAAGTATATTAGTCGTCCTTCATTAGTTAGCACTAACGACTTGTATGCCTACCCCAATGCACTTAGCGTTTTCAGCTTCACATTTATCTCCCTTCCATATGCAAACCAATCAGCCGCCTCTACCATTTGCATGCATGCAAGCTGGACCTAAAGAATTGTGTGAAACAATCCGTTAGCCTATGCATGGTTAGTCCTACCATCATTACACTTAATACGAGATTAACTAGAGGGAGAGAAAAACGTGATGAGCGTCCAATCAACATATGCCTAGTCCACGGTGCCATTTCTTAGGTGCCCTATGCACCTGGACGGAGGGAGTACTAGTAGTAAATAATAGCCTCACCCCTTCGCTGAGGAACGATCTACAGTTGGAAGGGACGAGGCCCTGTGGTTACTACGCTCTTATCTCCTCCTCGCCAGTTCCCCTCCCCCTGAAGAGAAGGCGGTTCGTCGCTGCTCTCATGGATTAGCCAGGCGGTTATCCTCCTCGTCGAGGCTGGGAGACCTTGGACGATGATCCTGTGGGAGAAATCGCACGCCGCTCCGACGTCCTCACCGCTGCAAGACTCGGTGCTTCCTGCACCAACTTTTTCAAGACGCTGCTTAAACAGGTCATGCTTATTGGTCTTCCATGCGTCCTCGAGGAGAAGGTTCTTCTATGGGACAATCCTTCGAACAGTCCACCGCTCCCTGGCCATGGTTGCACGTTGACTCCGCTAGAATTGCCGACGTTGAGAGGTAGTCGGATTTTGTCCGATGAGCAGGTCAGTAATGGAGTTTGATCATGTAGTACTTAGTTATTCCATTTCCATCCCGTAGTTTCTCCGCTGCCCACCGTCTTATATATAGGTCTGGGTTGGTGCCAACGAAGATTGGCTTGCATACCTCCTGCCGGATACCACCATCATTTTGCACAACATCCACAACAGTGCGGCCATTCCGGTAGACCCCTTCTCCACCATTGGGATCGGCCTTCCGGACTGGCTGGGCTTGAATACGTATGATGATGCCTACATGAGATTGAAGAAGATAGCAATTGCGGACCTGCCGACAAAGCGACGCGGCTATGACGATTACTATCTCATCGCGGTGTTCAACATAAGGATTGCCATCAATGCAAGAGGCAGTAACGGCAGAGGCTGGCACATGTTGGCGGCGGCAGATTTGTACCCCTGCATGTTCGATGACGCCGTGCGCCATCTAGGCCGCATCTTCGCGGTGACAAGCCAGGGGACTTATTTCATCTGGTTGCCATCCTACGGTATGGGAGATTACAAACGGAATGCACAAAGCATCATTTGCATCCCTAACGGTACTCCATTATTTTGCAGGGACCAGTCATCCCCCGATCAAAATAAGATCGTTGATCCTGGATGTGCATTTGCATCTGCGATTCGGTCTAACCTGGAACATTATAGCTGACTTTGGTATATTGGGATCAACTATCTTAGCAGTCGTTCCCCATGGTACCACTGATGTGCAACATGGTCAAACAATCTACCACGATCAGACCATCACCATCTACCTAGGTATTCCATTTTTTAACCCTCTCGCCTTCTCTTTCATTGTTGTACTAGTAGTATACTTTGTAGTACTAGTAGGAGTACTTTTAACCTTGGAGTACGCGTATAGCTAGCTAGGCCCTTGAAGACTTGAACCCACTAGCTGCCACCATTTTTGTTTTTCCATGTCTTACTATCTCATCCATGTAGCCAAGAGTGGCTATATATAATAAGCCGGTTATTTTACTTCCTCTATACCGGAGTAGTACTATTTGCTGCACAGTATTACTGACCGCCATTTTTTATCACAACATTATTATGCATGGACCTTGACTATGTACGTCACCATGTGTCCAGATCTGGGATGCCGCGTGTACCAGATGAACGGCACCGATTTCGACCCCCGTGATGCTACGTGGGTGCCGAGGAACACTCTTGGAGAGTACTCGCTTTTCATCGGGGACAGCTACCCCATTGTGAAGCGGATTCCACCTTCCGTGCACGACAAGGAAGGCCTGCCGTTCATGAAGCATGGTTGTGTCTTCAGTGCGCACCGCCAGATGAATGACATGCTGGGACACGCTATCCCTGATTTATGCCGCTTCAGCTTGGATGAGTCTCCATCGTGTGGCACCGGACTAGAAAGCTGCGACAATGATTCCCGTTGCCCACCGCTATGGATCATGCCATCCATGAAGAACACCTGGGACTGGAACCTGGAGGAGGACATGTAGCCCATCTATAACGTGTAAGTGGAGTACGGTAATTGTGAACGGTAGCGCTGTGAATATATGTAGACTAGTCGTGCACAAATTTATCACATGAATTGGAGATGAACTTGTGTGGCATACTGGCATTTGTCCTTTAGAATTTATTACTAGTAAATGTGTTATGTGTATGTGCAACTTGTGTGGTTGTTGCACGGGCTCCAACATGCTCTTTGAGAAAAAAGGTGGCACAGCTTTGGATATACGTGACGTGGCGGCATCATAGAGTAGCATTGTCCGCTATAGTTGTAGTACACTCCTACTAGGACGACAACTCCTATAAAACCTTGCGCTTGGCTCTTTGCCTCTTCGGGAGGTTCAATAGTTCGTACTCGTGTGAACCTTGCACTTGGCTCTTTGCCTCTTCGAAAGGTCCAACAATGATGATACTATAATACAATATGCTTCTGGCAATCTGACACCAATTGAACTGATGCACGTCCACCGCGAGGGCGAGGGCGAGGGAGAGGGAGAGGGAGAGGGCACTGTAGTCAAAACCCTCTCCTCGTCCTGCGAACCACCGCGTGCGTGGGCGAGGGACAGGCGTAGTAAGAAAACTTCTCCTTGTTCGGCGAGTTGACGGGACACATCAAAGCAGTACTAGTACTACTAGTAGTAGTCCATACTGCATCCTTTCCGATTAATATGGCTTAATTTGAAACGAGAAAAATACACTGGCGGTCAACGTATGTAACAATACGCTCTTTACGGTCACTATATATAGTTTTGCGGAGATTATATGATCACTAGCTCATCGTAGAGCACCGTATTGCACCCTACTGACCGGCCACATAGTCGACGTGGCACTTTGTTGACTGGTTAAATTGTCACCTGGTTTCTGGGTCCCACCTGTCAATTGGCAGAGCAAAGAAATTAGTTAAACAAAACTTTACGCGGGCGCGACACGAGTCCAACCCTTGTGTGCGAACCGCCCTGGTTGTGTATGTGAGTGCATGCACGTGTCCTCCCTCGGTCTTCCAACAAAGAGTGTACATCGGCTATAAAACAAAGAGTGTAGTACATGATGTACATCTACACTTCCAATGCATTTAGCCTTTAATCTAAATCGAATTGATTGACTAATGCACCAACTTGTGCTATAGGTATAGGCTACATGTCTATCCTTAATTACAGCATGCAACGGCCTTCATTTAATCTTCTTATCTCAATGGTCGCATGCACACATAAGTCTGCTACTTTTGGGCGTTAATTATGCCCTGGTCAATGTGTAAATCTCTAAATGTACAGTCTTTCACGGGCGTAGGGAGTAGGTTGAGCACTTGAGCATGAGCGTGTGTGTTGCGTCGTGTGCTGTGTGCCACATGGGTGCATGAGTGTTGCGTGCGTCCATGTGTATGTGTGAGTGTTGCATGTTGCATGCATGCATGCATGCATGGGGCTTACTCCCTCCCATTGACATGTTCATATTTCAAGCTTCCTCTGTTCCCTCCATATGGTTATACTCCCTCTGTTCCCAAATAGTACGGAGTAAAAGCCTCCCTCTGTTCCCAAATATGGAGTATTTGTCTTTCTACAGATTTCAACAAGTGACTAGGTACGGAGCAAAATGAGTGAAGTGAGCGTAGAGGCATAGGGATACTGTAGAAAGGAAATCCCCGTGATCCACTATTCCCCATCTCGGTCAGAGATAACTATTCAACTAGTCTTCGTAGTGAAGTGACAATACACGTTGCAGCAGATGGGACACGTAATTAATAAGATGAACCAGCGTGTTGGTGTTACTAAATCAGCCTTACCTAGTACTGCCATCTCTTCTTATTCCTCCTCGCTTATTCTTCCTCCTCTCTTCCCCATCGTTGTCCGCACACCATTTACCCCTGCTCACTGCTCGCCCGCCCGCGCCATCTTCCTTGGTAGCTCACGCATACCATATCCCCCTGCTCACTGCTCGACCACACGAGGAGAAGCTTCTTCGCTCGCCCGCCCGAATCCACTTCCCCGCTGGCTCACAGGCACCAAAAACCCCAATGGCAGAACCGACTGACACGCAGAGCCGCGATTGGAATTCCCTCCCCAATGTTCTCTTGGAGCAGATGTGTAGTCATATGGACCTACTCAGCACCGTCCGTTTGGCCGCATGCTCGGTGTCTTTGTACCGTCTACTCGTCTGCAACCGGCCAGCTCTTTTAAAGACACCCTGCTTGCTGATGCCCGATCCTCGCAGGTGGCCCAGACACTGACTTGACAATCCTACAGAGGTTGCCGTGGTGCCCTTCGACATGCTACCACTACCCGTCCACCTGTCCTTCATGCACGGCCACTACTGGGCGGGCATGAAGGCCAACTGGATTGTCCTCATCCACCACACCGGTAGTACGTGGCGTCTCGTGGATATCTACACCCAGCGAGAGATCACCCTTCCATCGTTGGATACCACCGCCATCGAGCCTCGCGGCCCACCGGACACTCCTGCCTACTACACACGAGACGCGTCAAGCTTTTGGCTCGACCTCTGTTTGCAGAAAGTTGTAATCTGCGAAGTGCCCACACCATCAGAAGACTACATGGATTACAAGCTCATTGCCTTGTTCAACATGGGATTAGTCTATCTAGAATCCGGTCGCCATACATGGTTATGGCTCATCATCAATCCTGTTGAGGCAACATTTCTGTCTGATGCTATAGTGCATGATGGCATCTTTCACGTGGTCGACACACAGATTGGCTGCCTATACTGGTGGAATCTATCATCGTGTAATTGGTCTATCTCATCTCATCTTTACCTTATGAATACGATTGCCTGTTCATTTGTTACAAATTTAGAATGCATAGCATGTCTATAACCACATCATTGCTATATGTTCCTCTCATTTCCTAGATTTTTATGACCACACATGTTATTGTTAGAGTTGATATGAGAACAATTGGCATCTAATGATTGTTAGAATACATATTATGAGCATAACATCATGATTGCTATATGTTACTCTCGTTTACAAGATTTTTATAACAACGCATGTTATTGCTTAGAGTTGATATGAGAACAGTAGTAGTAAGTGCTATGGTAGAATATGAGTAGGCGCTGTCATAGTTGTTTTCCTCTCATTGTTACATGATGTTTGAACCATGACATATTGCTAGAATATGAAAGCCATTGGCTTATTTTTTAAACTTGGGGTATGATTATGACCACGGCATTGCAATTCTCTGTCTATGATATGTGTCACTGTTATAAGAATCTTAATTCCACACATACTCTGAACATGATTGTTTATTTTTGTCCTTTTGGTCTCCAATTTGAATTGTTGCAGCAGACGCAAATGCGCTGGCCTTCATGATTCCAGGACCTGGAATCATACCAGCCGATGGGTGGTGGTTTATCGCTCGTTCAGCTGACGGTGGTCATTTGATGCTCATTCGCACGTACCAAATTGACCAAACCATTACATCAAACCACATGCAGTACAATGTGTGGGGCATTCGTGACATTGATGGCTATGGTTGCTTCGTGTTCGAGAAAGATCCCAGCTCCGTTGGGCTAGGCGTATTCAACTGGAGGCGGGTTTACAGCCTCGGCAACCACTCCTTGTTCCTCGGACTCAATTATCCGATCATCCAACCAATCATTGATCATATCACCGGCGATGGTTACTGTGCTATGCAACTTCCATTCGCGAGGGGGGTTGTGTTTACACATCATACCATGGGTTTCATGAATCACCATATCCAGAGATTCGTCGACACAGCTTGTTGCCAGATAATCTTCAGTGTGTGAAAGGCATCAAGCTTCCATGTGATGGATGGCTTTTGCAAACCCGACATGCGGCGATGTGGTTCATGCCAACAGCAAATATGCACAACTTGATTCATGCTGATATCTAGACTGAGCCATCTATTCTGCTCCTGTAGCATGACCTTCTTTTGTTGGATATTATGTACTGTTGTTAGTTTGAAGCACTCCTCTAGTTTGAAGGATAGATACCTTCCTGGGATCAAGTGCATCCTAACTCACCTGCGTAGGATGTACTGATAATGATGATGGAGATGTTGTGCAGAAGCCATATATATTCTGATCACGGGATCAGAATAATATTTTGATCACAACCTGACCTGCCCCGCTAGTAGTACGTTGAACTTCCCTGTGAACTAGGTTGAACTTCTGCCAACATTACCCAAATGGGGCTTGCGATATACTGTTGGAAAGCTATGGACACCAGTATCATGACCCAACTTAAATTTTTGGAAAAATATAAGCGGTTTAAGAGCAGTTTTGAAAACCGTTTTTCTTCGCACAAAAAACGTGAATCGTATTTTCGATCGCATTTCTAAACTATTTATCGAAATGAGGCATATAATGTGGCGTTGGAAAACTACTGCAAAACCGCTCCTTCCACATGTTGAGAGTTTTCTCTAATTCCCTATGGTTAAAGAGTAATTTGAAAAAACGTAAAATTTCGTGAACCGAACAGCCGAGTTCATTTTTTTGATGTTATTTCTAAACGGCTAATCCAATGGAGGCATATGATACGGTGTTGGAAAGCTTATGAAAATGCGCTACTTTTTCATCTTGAAAGTTTCTTTCCAATTTTGAATGGTTTAAGAGTAATTTAGAAAATGGTCCAAGTCCAACTGAGTTCGTATTTGCGAGCTAATTTTTTAACCGTGCGTCCGAATGCAGCAAATGGTATGGCGTTGGAAAGCTTGAACAAATGCGAAACTTTTTGGTATGTATTGTTTCTCCCAATTCTTTAAGGTTTTAAGTCAGTTTCGAAAATGGCGAAAAATGTATTTTCACCATAATTTCTACAAACTTTATCGGAATGGGGCAAATAATATACCGCTGTAAAGCTACGGAAAATGCGAAACTTTTTCATGTTGATGGTTTTCTCTGATTCCTCGCCATTTTCAAGTAATTTCGAAAACGGCGGGATCATGCATTCTGCCTATCATGAAACAGATTATTCGAAAATGCACCGCGTGAAGAACCTGAACTTCTTGGCGCGTGTACCTGAACTTCACTCTGTTTTTCACGTGATTTTTTTGCTCGTAGGTCTCCATCCACTGCTCGTAACTCTCCATCCACTCACCGGAATTGAGTAAGTGATATACCAGTGAAGAGCTGTTGTAAACACATAACTTTCCCGTGTTGATCGTTTTTTCATACTCGTGATGATTTTAAAAGTTTTTCATCTGAAATTCATTCAGCGTGGTAGTTGAACTTCATGTTGTTTTCACGTTGAACTTCTGTGACATATTTTCATTTGTAATTTTCTCATCCATTCGTTAGTGTTACACAAATGCTACTCCTTTTGTACAAACCCCTCTCACAATAATTTTTTTAACTTTCTCCAGCTGAGGACTTGAAACTTACACAAATGATATTCCTGTAGTTTTGAGGTAAATTAGAAAATGGCGAGATCATGGTTTCTGTGTTCATCGCGAACGAAAATGCACTGCGTGAAGTAGTTGAACTTCTGGGGCATGTCTGTTTGAACTTCACTCTGTTTTTGACGTGTTGTTTTTTGACATGTTGCTTTTTGCACTACGTGAAGTAGGTGAACTTCTGGGGCATGTCTGTTTTGAACTTCACTCTGTTTCACTTTATTGTATATTTCTTATATGAAATACACACCATGTAGTACGTGAACTTCCGGTTGTTATCACTTTTGAACTTCTCTCTGGTTTGAGAGAATTATTTTAAAACACAAAAAACAACATATTTTTATGCATTTTGGACATCTAAATACATGGTCAACCTCTCTCACAAGAATTTTTTGAACTTTTCCTCACTGAGCAATTGAACTTCTAGCAACCATTCTTTTCGTTTATGAGATATTTTAATAGTGCAAAAAATGGTGGTGTGTTTTTGATTTTTTTAACAGGTAAATCCTAGGTTTTAATAAACTCCGAACTTCTCTGTTATTTCAATTTGAACTTCACCTTTTTATATTTTTGAGTAACGAATTGTATTCGATTTTTATAAGGAAAAATCTTACTTTTGTAATAAACATTATACAAAATTTTCGTTATTTCGAACTGAACTTCTAGGTTTATTTGTTAGCAATGGGAAAAATTTAAGTTTTTGTGATAAATATTGAACTGCTCCATTTTTTGAAATTGAACTTCTTGGTTTATTATTTATTATCGAGGAAAATCGATTTTTTTTCATATCCATTGAACTATTGTATTTTTTAAAATTGAACTTCTTTGTTTTTTCAATTCTGTACTTCTTGGTGTTATTCATTTGTAACAGGAAAAATGCTAATTTTTTATAAACATCGTATAACTTCTTGGATATTTCCGAACTAAATTTCTTGGTTTTTTCATTAGTAATGGGAAAAATTATGAGAAAAATCTGCATTTCTTATAGACATCGAACTTCACCATTTTTTAAATTTGAACATCTTAGTTTTATTTGTTAGTAATGGGGAAAATCCTTTTTTTAACTTTTCCGGGCAGGTCACTTGAACTTCGAGCAACTAAATTTGTCATCAAGATGACCGTCACAAATCCATTGCCATTTGAGAGCAGTATTAAAAATGGCAAAAAAAACATAGTTTTTCCTTGTTTTTAACATGTAATTGAAGGTTGGATGTCTCACACTAGAGATCTCAAACTTCACCGGGAGGAGCACGTGAACTTCTTGCAACAAACCTTTGAAGCTTTTAGTTTTCTGTGCTTATATTCTTATCTGAAACGCATTCTAAGTAGTAGTTGAACTTCCCGCTGTTTTCACCTTTAACTTTTGTCATGTATTTTTGTTCAACCTCTCTCACAAGAATTTTTGAACTTTCTCGGGCTGAGCACTTGAACTTCTAGCAACGAAATTTTTAGCCTTTGCTTGAACTTCCCGCTGTTTTCACCTTGAACTTCTATCACATATTTTTGTTCAACATCTCTCACAAGAATTTTTGAACTTTCTAGGGCTGAGAAATTGAACTTCAAGCAACAAAACTTTTAGCCTTTGCTTTTTCATTCTTTTTTTTTCATACAAATGCACACCATGAAATACGTGAACTTTCAGTGGTTATTAATTTGGACTTCTCTCTGTTTTGCTTTAGTAAGGGAAAAAACTAATTTTTTGTAGACATCAAACCGCTCTAATTTTTTTATTTGACCTTATTTTGGGTATTTTTAGAAATGTGAAGATTGGAGTTTTCTTAGAAATATCGAACTTCTTCGTTATTTCAAATTGAACTTGTTGGTTTTATTCTTTAGTAACTGGAAAATAGGAATACTCCTTTTTTATAAACATCGAACTTTTCTAATTGTTTAATTTGAAATTCTTGATTTTATTTTGATTTTTTTCCTTTTAATATTTTGTTCTGCGTATTTACCATGGTTTTCCCAATGAACTCCCCTTGTTTTTTAAAACAATTGTGTGAACTTTTCTATCTGTTGTCTGTCAAACTATGTACTGTTAACTCGCTTTTGTCTTGACTTATCTTTTATGTGTTTCCTTTACTTTCTTAATTTCTGCCCAAAAGTTGCCCCCCTTTAAAATCCATACTAATTTGGATTTTATTAAACATTATATGATGATGACATACTATAGGGAATCATGGTTGCCATATTTCTTCTCATACTAATATAAAATGTATCGCACGAACTAATTTATATTAGTAGGAGAGATCACTGTTCACAATGGACATTTTGTGTCACAAGAGTCCTTTTAGTAAACACTCCACTATGTGAGAAAGAGAGTAGTACTAGTAGTAGCAGCGTTGCTTCACAACAAAACAGGAACGTTAGAACAAATATGTTCAGTCTCGCATGCATATGATCAAACAGGTAGAGACCACCGAATCACAACACCAAAACTGTACTACGTGCTTTTTCCAAGGTTTCTCTGAACAAAACTTTGAATTCACATGAACATTTAGCTGTAAAACACAAATCAATTTCCGATTTCAGGCAATGAAGTAATATATGGTCATTTTGAGAAGTTCAGAGAGAGAACATAGGAGCTGCAGGGAGTGAGAAACAGAGCATCAACTTCTTTATCAGCCGGAGCGCCGTCAGGTTCAAACAAACCAGCATTTTTCAACTATGCTCAAACTAATTTCATCCATCACATATATAAAAAGGTCGCTCCAATTGCATTTTTTAGAAACCAAATATACAGAAACAATATTTGCAAGCAATTTTCTTTCAAATTCAAAGAAGTTCAAATCCTCCTGGAGAAGAGAGATCGGTGAACAGAGGAAATATCTCAGCCTCGTCGGAGCATCCTGGCAGTGTGATTCGGGCGTTGCGGGGGCGAACGTCCTGGGGCCGTGTCGTTGAACGGCCAGATGCGGTGGGGTTGAATGGCTTTGTGTGATGCCGCAGTCACGGAAGGAGGTGGCGGAAGGGGTGGGACGCTGGATGTAGAGAAGGAGAAGAGGAGGCTCACCAGAGGAGAGGGTTGCGGGGTTGACCAGATCGCGTCAGAGCAAGCGGGCAGGGGGGCGCCCAGGCTGATGGTGCAGGAGAGTGGATGCGTGATGGAGGATGGCAATGTCGGTGATGTGCAGGCAGTGGCGGAGCATGTTGATGGCGATGGAATCTGGGGCGGCGGCGGTGGCGCGTGAGGTTGATGGCTGGTGGTTTGCTAGCAACGCACGGGAAGGAGGGCGTCACTGCGTTGGAAGCAGAGGAGGCTGCCTCCGACGTGTATCCAAGGGAAGGGACTGAGGGAGGTCGTCGCCATCGCTATGGATCCAGGGGAGGGAGGCCTCCGTCGCCGCCATGGTTCCAGGGGGGAGGCCGCCGCCGCGGCTGTGGATCCAGGGGAGGGGGGCGCCGTCGCGGACGGGGACCGGGGGACGGTGGATGGAAGCGCGTCAGGAACGGGATGGGTGGAGGCAGAGGCGCATCGGGTCAGGGGTGGGCGGCGGTGCCTTGGGGCAGTTGGCGGCGGCAAAGATGGGGATCGGGCGAGAGTGAGAGGCGTGGGAGGTGGGGGTGGACGGCCGTGGGCGTTTTTCTTTTCTTTCATCCGGGTTCGGAAAGTTCAGGAGGGGTCCATCGGGCCCTTATAGGGTGGATCATGATCCAAATAGTTATTCTAATCCTGGGATTAGAATAGTGTTGTCCTATATATATATATATATATATATATATATATATATATATATATATCAGTTAGGCTTCAAGTGCGTACTTGTTAGTTAAACCTATGAATAAATTGTGACACTAAATACGACTAGTAAGTAGTACAGTAGCAGTACTAGTATACGTTGGTCAAATTATTCATCATGTCCACACATTGAATTGACGTGACAACACGCGACGCATGAGGTGACACAAGAATCCCGGCGGCGTGTTCGGGTATTCCGGACTTCAGATTTGGAGTACCACTTATCTGTCGAAATCTTTCATCATTCACTTAAAACAGTCGATTGATCATACATTGAGTACCATATAACTGGAATTACCGATGCAAGTCGAAGAAGGATTGGCCGGTGCTGCCGGCTGGCATCAAGTTTGATCCCACGGATCAGGAGCTGATCGAGCACCTTGAGGCCAAAGTGAGTGCTGACAGCGCGAGATTTCAGTCTCTCATCGATATGTTCATACCAACCATCGACAGCGAACACGGCATATGCTACACCCAACCTGAGAAACTTCCAGGTAAGACACCGATCGGCCGTCTACTTGCACAAACATATTCCTTTGTTTATAGCTCTATTTTTCTTTTTAGACGCAGACCTGGTGAAGCAATTACAATTTGAAAAAAGGGCAACCTCGTGCATGTAGCTCCCGCTTGCGCAGGGTCCAGGGAAGGGTCCGACCACTTTGGGTCTATAGTACGCAGCCTTTCCCTACATTTCTGTAAGAGGCTGTTTCCAGGACTTGAACCCATGACCTCATGGTCACAAGGCAGCAGCTTTACCACTGCGCCAAGGCTCCCCTTCATGCACCAGGTTTAAGGGAAGCAATTACAATTTGACAATTAACAAAAAGTGAAACAAGTGACTGCAACATGCCAAAGATGTTACGAAAATGCCAACTAGGTACACTAAAACATATATTCCACAATACTGCAGGTATCACACTGAGTGGCCTAAGGAAGCATTTCTTCCAGTGCAATTCCAGGGCGTTCAAAAGGGGCACATGGATGCATCACAAGATATAGTCGGAGTGCGGCATGCACGCAATGTGGCACAAGACCGGCAATACCTTACCGGTGATGGTCAATGGCCGGTAGACGGGTAGCAAAAAAGGTTCTGGTGTTGCACACCAACAAGAACTTCGACCAGTAGAGGACCAAATGGGTGATGCACTAGTACCACCTCGGGGACCTGGAGCAAGAGAAGGAGCGGGAGCTGGTCCTCTACAAGATTTTCTACCAGACGAACACAAGGGCCAGGAGTAAAAATATTATAAGTTAGTTTGGTATTGGTAGTTGTACTACCTTGTCGTCTGCAAGTTGGTATTATTGTTAACGATCTTTTGGTATGAACTTGCATTTTCTTCCAACCATCATGCCGAGGGTCGACGTGGATATAAAGCTGAATCATTTGTTTCGAAACAAATTTTCAGGCACCTGATTTTTATTTGATGGGTAGCATAAGCACCCGCCGTTCGAATTCACAGTTCTCCAATTTTTTCGAAACAAGTGCATGCACTTATTATCACGATAAAAAAAATATCCGTGATGCATCCCAGTTATCAGTGTGTACTTGCAGAATTCTCTCGTTTATTGAGCACGTATATTGTTTTTTCAGGTCGAGCAAGTTTCAACTGGGATGTAGACTGCTCAGGGTTGGTTTTGTTTTTAACAGGCCCAGCCCATGACGACAACGGGGCACAAAGATCCAGCAGGTATCTACTGGCCCTCCAGCGGTAGTTATATTTTGTCTTACAACATCCGCAGGCAGTTTTTTTTACTTAATCAAACACATAGCCCAGTTCTATTATCCTCTTGAAACGCATGTCCTACATCCGTTTTCTAATCTCTGCCTATAGTTTTACTAGTTCATATACACGTATCATTATATTGAAAACACATAAAGTTCCCTTTTAATATTTACATCCTTATTTTTGTTGTTTTTCCCACCCAGCGCTGATTTCTTTTACCACTGGTTTTCCCTTAAACCAAATCAATTGTCCCACGTCTTATTTGCTTACAAAAACAAAACGATTTTTTTGGCAAATCAATAAGGTCTTAAAAAATGTTTATCATTTCGGGATTACAACAGTTCGGACTCCACCGAAATATGCAAAATAAGGTTGAACTTTTTGACCGTGGTCCTTGGTAGAAAATGGGCTGTAATAAATTACTTAAGAATTAGCAAATGGGCTGCAAATTATAAAAAATAGCAAATGGGCTTTATGTTGTCTGCCATAGATTTGGAGGCTGACTTGTGGGCCTACTAAGTTCATGCGTACACTAGGTTTCTCAAAAAAAGAAACTTAGTCAACAATCGACTCTACCAGCGTCAGACTGTTGGATGTCAATCTAACGGCAATCGTGCTTCTTCAGTCTCTGATCTTCCTGCCCCAGCCGCCCAAACCAGCACCGTCGGAACCGCCTGCTCCCGCCTCTCGTGGCCGGGAGTGCTGCCGGGCAGGCCTCACGGCCCCATCATACTCGCATCTCTGGCCTGTCTATCCCTCTACTCACCCACACCTCATGTTATTTTCCGGCGACGGCAGCCAAACCAGTCAACCCTCGTACTCTCCACCGCGTGGGCAGCTACTGCCGTGTCTTCCCCGGCTCTGTGTCGTTCCCTTCGTAGGCCTCGCCGTCGTCCACCGCCCTGGTGCTCTCGGCGCGGCGTGGTCAAAGATGTCCATCCAACGGCCGTAGTGCTTCTTCAACCTCTGGTCTTCTTGCCCCAGCCGCCCAAAGCAGCGCCGGTCGTGCCGCATGCTCCTGCCTCCCGTGGCCGGCTGTGCTACCGCAAAGGGCTCACCGTCCCCATACTACTCCCACTGCTAGCCAGGCCATCCCTCCACTCACCCACTCCCCCTGTTATTCTACAGCGACGGCAGCCTCACACCGCAGCCGAACCAGTGAACCCTCATACTCCTCTCTGCGTGGGCATCCACTACCGCGTCTTCCCCGGCTCCGCGTCGTCCCCTTCCTAGGCCTCGCCGTCGTCCACCGCCGTGGTGCTCTCGACGCGACGTGGTCAATGTAGTCAACGACCGACTTCCATCGGAAGAGTACTGTACGTGGAGAGGCTGACAGCTGGGTCCACGGCAGCCGCAAGGAAGTGCCTCCTTATTACGCGCAAAATAATTATTCCTCCACCTGACAGCAGGGACCCACCGGACGGGCCACCAGTATTTCGCGGAAAAAACGTTTCCCCCCTGACTGCTGGGACCCACCGGACGGGCCACCGTATTTCGCGAAAAAAAACGTTTGCCCCTGACTGCTGGGACCCACCGGATGGACCACCGTATTTCGTGAAAAAAAAACATTCCCCCCACTGTCAGCTCGGACCCACCGGAAGTGCCTCCTTATTACGCACAGAAAAATGAATACTCCCCCTGCTAGCTGGGACACACCATGGTGGGAGGCTGACTTGTGGGCCTACTAAGTTGACGGGGACGGAGGGCTTTGTCAACTTAGTCGATATGAACGATTCTAGCTCCAGTGACCGTACGATGTCCATCCAACGACCGTCGTGCTTTTTCAATCTCTGCTCTTCCTGCTCCAGCCGCTCAAACAAGCGCCGGCGGGACTACCTGCTCCCTCCTCCCCGCGACCGACTCTGCTGCCGCGCAGACCTCACTGCCCCACCGTACTCCCATCGCTGGCCTAGCCATCCCTCTACTCACCCACACCTGTTGTCACTGTCAAAACCAGCGGATCTCGGGTAGGGGGTCTCGAACTGTGCGTCTAGGCCGGATGGTAACAGGAGGCAGGGGACACGATGTTTTACCCAGGTTCAGGCCCTCTTGATGGAGGTAAAACCCTACGTCCTGCTTGATTGATATTGATGATATGGGTAGTACAGGAGTAGATCTACCACGAGATCAGAGAGGCTAAACCCTAGAAGCTAGCCTATGGTATGATTGTATGTTGTGGTTGTTGTCCTACGGACTAAAACCCTTCGGTTTATATAGACACCAGAGAGGGTTAGGGTTACACAAGGTCGGTTACAAAGGAGGAGATATCCATATCCGTATTGCCTAGCTTGCCTTCAACGCCAAGTAGAGTCCCATCCGGACACGAGACGAAGTCTTCAATCTTGTATCTTGATAGTCTAACAGTCCGGCCAATGGGGATAGTCCGGCTGTCCGGAGACCCCCTAATCCAGGACTCCCTCAGTAGCCCCTAAACCAGGCTTCAATGACGATGAGTCTGGCGCGCAGTATCGTCTTCGGCATTGCAAGGAAGTTTCCTTCTCCGAATACATCACAGAAGAATTTGAACACGAGGATAGTGTCCGACCCTGCAAAATAAGTTCCACATTCCACTGTAGAGAGAATGATATTTTCGCAGATCTAACTTGCTGGCTTGTCTTGGCAGCATGACGTTACGTCATGGCCCGGTGATTATTCGAACCGTTTCTTTTAACCAGCCCCGCACATAACGCGAGGCAGTTTTTTGACACGTCTTGTCAAAGCAGAGATCGTGTCCCCTTATTATGGGATTCTCATCAATACGGGCGTGGGTAACCCAACCGCGCCATCAATTGCGGCGCTTGGGGGATAAGTGAGTTTTACCAGGCAAGTGGGAACGCTTAGTTTCGTCCTCCCATATAAAGGGATAAGGATTCACCTTTCTATCCACGTCTTCTTCCTCCCTTACTCATCCGTTTTCGCACACTCGAGCTCTAGTGCCCAAGTCCGCACTTCCCACCTCAACCTTCTCCAATCATGTCTGGAGCGGGAGGCAGGTGGATGGTCTCCTCTGTCACGGAGGGAGACATCAAGAAACTGAGGAGAGCCGGATACCTGCCCGAAGACATCGCGCACCGGCTCCCAGATGAGGAGCAGCTCATCCCCACCCCCAGGCCCCATGAGAGGGTAGTATTCCTCACCCATTTCCTCCGCGGACTGGGATTCTCTCTCCATCCCTTCGTCCGGGGGCTCATGTTTTATTACGGCCTGGATTTCCACGATCTGGCCCCGAACTTCATCCTCAACATCTCGATGTTTATCATCGTGTGTGAGGCCTTCCTCCGCATCAAGCCCCACTTCGGCTTATGGCTAAAAACCTTCAATGTCAAGCCGAAGGTGGTGGGCGGCTGCCAGGCGGAGTGCGGAGGCACCATGGTGGGCAAGATGCCCAACGTAACATGGCTCGAGGGCTCCTTTGTGGAAACCATAAAGGGGTGGCAATCGGAGTGGTTCTACATCACCGAGCCGCGCGACCCTGTATGGGCAGCGGCCCCCGAGTTCCGATCTGGCATCCCCACGCGGCTCACCTCCTGGAAAGAGAAGGGCCTGTCCTGGGGTAGTTCAAAAGAGCTGACCGGACTCCAAACATGTATTCAAAACACGGTGAACAAGAAGCTCAAGCTTATCAACATAGTCCAAGTTATGCTCATCCGCCGAATACTCCCGTGCCAACAACGGGAGTTCAATTTGTGGGAGTTCGGTCCGGCGCAGCACCGAACTCTGAACAGGCTCTTTGACACGACTCATGAAGACGCCTGGAGGGTGCTGTTCAAAAGTGTCGAGGTCCCCCCCTACTACTGAGTATTGCGGATTCAGCGCGAAGCGCCAAGCCAGTGCGATAAGCTGCTTTACCTTTCACAGGATACTTATTTTTTATATAGATTGACTCTATGCGGGATCTAAACTCCCGTACCTTTAACAGGACTGGCAGAAGATGGTCGGACAGATTGACTGTCCGGCTCCTTTGCTCGAAGGCCCCGCAGACGCTCTTCTGGCGAAGATGTTGACTTCGGCCCCTTATACGGTGCTGGAGAAGACCAAGAAGGCCAAGGGAACCCGAAAGAGTTCCCGACGCCAGGCGTCGTCGGACTCACCGTCCGATGAATCTGCAGCGCACTCTTCCCCCGAAGACGAGGAAGAAGAAGAAGATTCTCCCCCACTGACTGGGGGAGACAAGAAAAGGAAGGCCGCCCCAACTAGGGAGGCCGGAGGGTCCAAGAAGGGAAGGACTCTCCTTGCGGACAGTTCCACCGCCGCCGACGAAGGCAAAGACGAGTGGTTGCCCAGGGTCAAGCCCCCAGGGAGATTGTAAGTATTCGGATACCAGAGTAACTCATATGATTCCTTTGTCGCACTGCTTTCCCTAACGCCGAACGCAATTATGCAGGCCGCCACAAGCCACCTCCCCTCATCCTGCCAACGACACCGAGGTGTTGTCTCAAGAGGCACCGGATCGAGGGGAGACAGTCCCGGAGGTGCCTCAAGGCGACCTTCCGGACTCCGGGAGCCGAGGGGACGGGGCCCCTGAGAGCTCCGAGTTCGGCCCTCAGCCGAACACCGTGCTAGAACCTCCAGCGGTTCCAGGCTCGAGCAGGCGGCCTCCTTCTAAGAGGGGAAAGACGCCTGTGCCGGTGACCTCTGTCGATCCAGAGGCGCCGGACAATCTGCTGGAAGCGCTTCGCAACGCTTCCATCGACAAGGAGCACCGCACTATCATGAGTGCGGTGATCCAGAAGGTTCAGTCCGCCAAGAGCGGATTGACTGAAGCCCGTACCAGCCTTCTAATAGGCTTCGAGGTAAGTGTTTTAAAATGTAGTAGAAATATTACCACATAGACAGTAGCCCCTGATGCTTTGTTCGGTGTTCACAAAGAAAAGCCGAACAGAGGATCAAATAATATCGCAGGAGTCTAATATAAGTGTGTCAATATGCATATGCAAGCTTCGCTGTTGGCGTCCACCGCACTAACTGCGGAGGTCGCCATACTGAAGCAGGACCTCGAGGGGTCCAGGAAAGAGCCCGGCCTTGCCAAGAGGCAGCTCGAGGAGAACAAGGGTAAGTAATACCCTGTCTTATGTATATATAAAAGAGGACGCGGTTGCAAAATGATAGGATCATCGTATGTTTGCCAGGGGCCACGACCAAGGTGGCGACCCTGAAGCAAGTGCTAACCCAAGCCGAAGATAAAGCGGCCAAGGAGCGCACCGAGCGAGAGAAGCACGAGGCTCGGGTGGGCGAGGTGCAGCAAGAGCTCCAGGCTCTTGTGGCGAAGCACGAGGCGTTGGAGCTTGACTCCAAGACGCGGGAGTCTAAGCTTGCCGCGGCCCTCGAGAGTGTAAAAAGTGCCAAGGCCGAAGCCCAAAAGGCCCTCCAAGAGATCGACGTGATGAAGAAGATAGCGGCGGGTAAGGCTTTCTATATGCAAAGCAAGCATGTAAAAGTAAATTACCGATTACTTACCCGGATTCGGAGCTCTTCAGGAGCATTCGCAGATTTTCCCCGCAGTGTGTCCGATGCCACACAATTTTACCAGGCCAAGGACGGAAGCTCGATGAAGAAGCTGTTCTGGTCTCAGTATGCTGAGGCCGAACATCCAGTGCCAATGAGCGACCAGCTGAAGCAGATGGTCGAGCTACATAAGGCGGCCGATCAGGCCATGAAGAGCTTTATAGTCCGGCTGTGGCCTGGCGACGCCCTTCCGAATAGCTTCTTTGGCCTAGTGAGGCGGCTTGTGGATGCCTGCCCGCGGTTGGAGGTCGTCAAGCGATCTGTCTGCATTGAAGGTGCACGCCGGGCTTTCGCCTGTGTAAAATTGCAGTGGGTCAAGCTAGATGCCGTGAAGCTGATCAAGGAGGGGCCGCCAGAGGGCAAGGAGCACCGCCACCCCGAGATGTACTACGAGGGTGTCCTGCTGGGTGCCCGTCTCATCACGGACGAGTGTTCAAAAGATGTAATATTTGAATGAGACTTGCTCGTTTTATCGTGTATGTATGAAAACTTGTTTCATATGCGCTATGCAACACTTGTTGGAATTTAAATATTACCTTCTGTTTGGCTATTTATCCAATCTGAGAGATGGCTAGTCCTCGGCTTCTGCCCCCATGCCATGAGTGTTGGGGTGTTCGGGATAAACCTGAGCACTCTTGTTCCCATGTTTGGGTCCTTCGAGGGAGGTGCTCAGCACAGCGAACAAGGCAAGCAGACTAATGATGCTTTATCACTCTCACTTAGCCATAGAATTTTATAATTTTAAATTTCGGTGAAGCCCCTAGTGTTCGGAAGCCCGAATTCGGGGCGCGATACACGCCTTTAAGCCGAACAGGGCCGGCCCCTCGCTCTAAGCGGCATAAGTCTTTAGGGACTTGAAAACCTCGCCGAACAGCAACCAGTATCTCGCCTTATCATGACAGTCAGTTTTAGCTTTCTCTACTGAGGTGCTGAACCCAGCAGAACTGGGGCACAATCGCAGTAGTTCTCCTAGCGCTACCTTAGCCGATAGAGCAGAACGTAAGGTACCAAAACATAGGAGCCGGGTAAACCCAACATTTGACCAAAGACATGATTCGGAGCTGATGCATATAATGCTATAAGTTCAGGGTGCCGCACTTGTGAAAGTGTTCGGACTTTTCACACCGCATTGTGGGGTACGTAAGCCCCTGGTGTATTGGCCGTACCATAGTGTACGGTTGCAAGGCGTCATTAATGAACACATAGATATATATATATAACAAGAATGCAATAATAGTCGTAATGTCATGCATTGTTTATTAAAAAATTGCGTTAAAGCAGAGTGATACAGATAGTGCGATAAGCAAAGAGTAGGACTATGTCCCTTCCAAGGGCAAGCTGAGGAATGATATTAAATTGAATATTTCACTCGTTATTGTAATCAACCTGGGAATTTCGTGGTATAACGTAGCTGTCTGCCTCCTTGGTTGCTGCATCATGTGTTCGGCAATAGTGCTGTCAGACAGTGTTTCCAGAGATTAAGGTCCTGAAAGAAAAAGAAAAATAACCGAACAGGAAGCCCCTAGTGCGGTTTAGGCCGTGTCTTGGGGCGTGCCGCAGTTGTGCCCCCCTCCCCACCAGTGCCCATGGTATTTTTAATGCGTAATTATGTACGCGCGGCACGAGTTTCGCTGCTGGGCTAGGATTGGGGTGGCCGCCGTATTGCTATGCGAGCTCAGATCGCGCCATGCGGTATATTTTCCGATTGCACCGAGCGCGCTTGAAGGTGTCCGGGCTGTGAAGCGCCGAACTGGTTGATTGCCTTGAGAGGCTGCTTTGCGTTTCTGCTGCGAGGGCTGCAGTGTGCTCCTCTGTTCAAAGAGAGCGCTATGTGTTTCCATTGACTGTAATAACTCCGCGAGGTCCTGGCATCTTGATCTTGAGGTATGCATGATGCAGTACCGCATTGAATCTAGCAAATGCGGTTCGCCCGAGCAGCGCATGATAACCACTGTGGAAAGGGACTATATCGAAGATTAAATCTTTGCTTTGGAAGTTATCCGGGGATCGGAAGACCACTTCCAGTGTAATTGAGCCTGTGCAATGGGCCTCTACACCTGGAATGACGCCCTTAAAGGTCGTTTTTGTGGGTTTGATCCTTGAGGGGTCTATACCCATTCTGCGCACTGTGTCCTGATAAAGCAGGTTCAGGCTGCTGCCGCCGTCCATAAGGACTCGAGTGAGGTGAAATCCGTCGATGATTGGGTCTAGGACCAGTGCGGCAAATCCGCCATGACGGATACTAGTGGGGTGGTCCATGCGATCGAAGGTGATCGGACAGGAGGACCAAGGGTTGAACTTTGGGGCGACTGCCTCCAACGCATATACGTCCCTGAGCGCACGCTTCTGCTCCCTCTTGGGGATGTGGGTTGCGTATATCATGTTCACCGTCCGCACTTGCGGGGGAAACCTCTTCTGTCCTCCAGTGTGCGGCTATCGGGGCTCCTCCTCGTCATTATTATGCGCCCCCTTGTCCTTGTTTTCGGTAGTTAACTTGCCGGCCTGCTTGAACACCCAACAATCCATGTTGGTGTGATTGACTGGCTTGTCTGGGGTGCCGTGTATTTGACACGAGCGATCGAGTATACGGTCCAAGCTGGACGGACCCGGCGTACTTTGTTTGAATGGCTTTTTCCGTTGGCCGGGTTTAGAGCCTTTGAATCTGGCATTGACTGTCGTATCCTCGGTATTTTCACTGTTAATGCAGCGCTTATGCTTGTTGCGACGTGACCTGCTATTGCCGTCCTTGGTATCTGAGGTACCATGGTTCTTTGATATGTTATTACTGCGAGCCAGCCAGCTGTCTTCTCCCGCACAAAAGCGGGTTATGAGCGTCGTGATAGCTGCCATAGATTTCGGCTTTTCCTGACCAAGGTGCCGGGCTAGCCACTCGTCTCAGATGTTGTGCTTGAAAGCCGCTAAGGCCTTCGCATCCGGACAGTCAATGATTTGATTTTTCTTTGTAAGGAACCGAGTCCAGAATTGCCTGGCCGACTCTTCTGGTTGCTGAATTATGTGGCTCAAATCATCGGCGTCTGGTGGTCGCACATAAGTTCCCTGAAAGTTGTCGAGGAATGCGGCTTCCAGATTTTCCCAACAGCTAATGGAGTCCGCTGGCAAGCTGTTAAGCCAATGTCGCACAGGTCCTTTGAGCTTTAGTGGGAGGTATTTGATGGCGTGTAAGTCATCGCCGCGGGCCATGTGGATGTGGAGGAGGAAGTCCTCAATCCATACTGCGGGATCTGTTGTGTTGTCGTATGATTCAATATTTACAGGTTTGAAACCTTCTAGGAATTGATGTTCCATTACTTCGTCTGTGAAGCATAAGGGGTGTGCGGCGCCTCTATATTGGGCTATATCACGACGCAGCTCGAATGGGTCTTGCCCGCTGTGTTCGGCCCGGCCGGATTTGCTTTTACTGTATCCGGCGTGACGTTTGTCGTCTCGCAGAGTGGTGCGCCCTCGTGATCCATAGATCAATCTCGTATGCTTTGCCTTGTCCTCCAATATGTCTCGCAGGTCTGGCATATCTCCCCATGCCCTTTTATTTGAATGGCGTTGGGGTGGAGGCTGAGCTTTTGGCTGGAATGCCTCTCTATCGCGGCCACGAGGTGGCCGATCAGCCGTATCATACGCTTCTTCCTCTAGTCGGGGTAGTAACCTGCGCCTTGGGTAACTCTTGGAGGGGAGCTCGATTTTATATTCCTCGGCCGCGAGGACTTCAGTCCATCTGTCAGCTAGCAGATCTTGATCAGCTTGAAGTTGCTACTGCTTTTTCTTCAGGCTATTTGCCGTGGCCATAAGCTGGCGCTTAAAGCGCTCTTGTTCGACGGGATCCTCTGGTACGGCAAATTCATCATCGCCGAGGCTTGCCTCGTCTTCGGAGGGGGCATGTGATTTTCATCCTCCTCCTCTCCGTTTGCCGCTCTCTCAAGAGAGTTGGCTCCTCCATCCTCCTGCTCTAAATCTTGCTGGAGGGGTTTGTTGTTGTCTTCGGCACTATCCGGAGTGTTATTATCTCCTGTGCTGGTATCACCACTTTTGCTTTGGCGGGACATAGAGCGGCGCCGCTGACGTCGGCATTTGGGTTGCTTCTTGGAGGGGTCATCCTCCGCTATCCCGTCGCCATTGCCTTCTTTGGGTGTATCCACCATGTATATGTTATATGACGAGGTGGGTTTCCAGTGCCCTATAGGTGCTGGTTCATGTTCGTCTCCTACATCGTCGTCCATACTGTCGATGTCTTCGGAGTCGAAGTCGAGCATGTTGGTTAAATCATCGACAGTGGCTACGAAGTGGGTGGTGGGTGGGCGTCGAATTTCTTCGTCGTCCGCATCCCAATCCTATTGGCCATAATCTGGCCAGGGCTCTCCTGACAAAGAGAGAGACCTTAGTGAATTCATAATGTCGCTGAAGGGCGAGTGCTGAAAGATATCCGCGGCGGTGAATTCCATGATCGGCACCCAATCGGATTTGATTGGCAGGGGCATGGATGGTTCGGAGTTCGGAAAAGAGTCCGGCACCTTGGAGTCACGGGCTGCGCAGAGGGTTAGGCTGGTGTTCGGCTCGAACGCCGTTGAGACTGCAGCCCCTGAGGCGGTGTCTAACCACCCGTCCTCGACTGGCGCAGTTGGCTCCGAGCTAAGGGTCGGAGCTGATGCGGGCGCAGCCTCTGGGGTACTGTTCGGCGGCAGCGCTAGGTCATACCCATCGTGATAGTGCGGCACGCCCGACTGTGGCTCGAATCCGTCAAAGATCAAGTCTCCACGGATGTCGGCCGTGTAGTTCAAACTTCCAAATCTGACCTGATGGCCAGGGGCGTAGCTTTCAATCTGCTCCAGATGGCCAAGCGAATTAGCCCGCAGTGCAAAGCCGCCGAATACGAAGATCTGTCCGGGGAGAAAAGTCTCACCCTGGACCGCATCGCTATCGATGATAGTAGGAGCCATCAAGCCTAACGGCGACGACACAGAGGAACTCTCAATGAAAGCACCAATGTCGGTGTCAAAACCGGTGGATCTCGGGTATGGGGTCCCGAACTGTGCGTCTAGGCCGGATGGTAACAGGAGGTAGGGGGCACGATGTTTTACCCAGGTTCGGGCCCTCTTGATGGATGTAAAACCCTACGTCCTGCTTGATTGATATTGATGATATGGGTAGTACAGGAGTAGATCTACCACGAGATCAGAGTGGCTAAACCCTAGAAGCTAGCCTATGGTATGATTGTATGTTGTGGTTGTTGTCCTACGGACTAAAACCCTTCGGTTCATATAGACACCGGAGAGGGTTAGGGTTACACAAGGTCGGTTACAAAGGAGTAGATATCCATATCCGTATTGCCTAGCTTGCCTTCCACGCCAAGTAGAGTCCCATCCGACACGAGACGAAGTCTTCAATCTTGTATCTTCATAGTCTAATAGTCCGACCAATGGAGATAGTCCGGCTGTCCGGAGACCCCCTAATCCAGGACTCCCTCACCTGCTGTTATTCTCCGGCGACGGCAGACGAACCAGTAAACCCTCGTACAGTCGTACTCCCCTCCGCGTGGGAAACAACTGCCAAGTCTTCCCTGCCTCCATGTCATTCCCTTCCTAGGCCACGTCGTCGTCCACCACCCTGGTGCTCTTGGCGCGGCCTGGTCAACATGGTCAACGACCGACATGCATCTGAAGTGGACTGTACGTGGAAAGGGTGACAGCTGGGTCCATGGCCACACGCAAGGAAATGCCTCCTTATTACGCGCAAAATAATGATTCCTCCACCTGACATCAGGGACCCACCAAAAGGGCCTCTGTATTTCGCGAAAAAAATGTTACCGCCGCTGACAGCTCGGACCCACCAGCTATATCTTCGCACGCAAGGAAGTGCCTCCTTATTACGCACAAAAAAATGAATACTCCCCCTGTTAGGTGGGACCCAGTATAGTGGCAGGCTGACTTGTGGGCCCACTAAGTTGACGGGGACGGAGGGCTTTGTCAACTTAGTCAATATGCACGATTCTAGCTCCAGTGACCGTACGATGTCCATCCAACGGCCGTAGTGCTTCTTCAACCTCTGGTCTTCTTGCTCCAGCCGCCCAAACCAGCGCCGGTCGTGCCTCGTGCTCCTGCCTCCCATGGCTGGCTGCGATGCGGCGGAGGCCTCACTGCCCCCTACTACTCCCACCGCTGGCCAGGCCATCCCTCTACTCACCCACACCCCCTGTTATTCTGCGGCGACGGCAGCCTCACACCGCAGCGAACCAGTGAACTCTCATACTCCTCTACGCGTGGGCATCCACTGCCGCGTCTTCCCTGGCTCCGTGTCGTCCCCTTCCTAGGCCTTGCCGTCGTCCACCGCCCTGGTGCTCTCGGTGCGACGTGGTCAACGTGGTTAAGGAACAGCTTCCATCGGACGTGGACTGTACGTGGAGAGGCTGACAGCTGGGTCCACGGCCGTAGCAAGGAAGTGCCTCCTTATTACATGCAAAATGATTATTCCTCCACCTAACAGCGGGGACCCACAGGACGGGCAACCGTATTTCGCGAAAAAAACGTTTCCCCCCTGACTGCTGGGACCCACCAGCTACACCTTCGCACGCAAGGAAGTGCGTCCGGGTAAAAAAACAAAACGATTCGCCCCCCTGACTGCTGGGACCCACCAGCTACATCTTCGTAGGCAAGGAAGTGCCTGACAGTCGGGACCCACCTGGTCGAAGTGTACGTAGCGTTGTCATTCTGGTCGCGAACGTGTACGTACATACTAGTCGATGTAGAGGCGCGCACGTGATGTAGTAGAGGCGCGCACATGTCGTAGTAGAGGCGCGCACGTAGCATGTACACGTACGTACAACGGCCAGGGTGCAAGAAAGAAAATACGGCCATGTATGTGTACATATGGGCAGTGTCTCGAACGCCTACTCGCGCATACGTACGGCCAGGGCTCGTGTACATGGCTGGGTCGAAACAGAGAAACAGCGTCGTCGTCGTGTTCATGGGGAGGCAACGGAATGCGTCGTGTTCATCAGGAGGCAATGAAATGCGTCGTGTTCATCAGGAGGCAACGGAAAGCGTCGTGTTCATCAAGAGGCAACAGAACGCGTGGCAGCCAAAAGGCTGGGTCGGAACAGAATGCGTGGTCGTGTTCATTGGGAGGGCTTGGACGGAACAAGCGATGGAAACGAGGCCTGGCGTACCGCAAAACGGAGGAACCGGACCTCCTACGGTCGAAACGGGGGTCCTGTTGATCGGGAGGGGTGTGGCGTACCGCAAAACGGAGGAAATGGACCTCCTATGGTCGAAACAGGGGTCCTGTTGATCGGGAGGGGTGTGGCGTACCGCAAAACGGATGAAACGGACCTCCTACGGTCGAAACGGGGGTCTTGTTCATCTGGAGGGGTGTGGCTTACCGCAAAACGGGACTCCACGGGATACTGTTCATCTCCACCGTCGACCTCCTCCAGCCTCCACGGGCTACCGTCGACCTCCTCCAGCCTCCACGGGCTCCTGTTCATCCAGCCTCCACCGCGCACTACTCCACCGGCTACTGTTCAACCACCCTCCACTGTCTACTGTTCATCCAGCCCTCCACACGATGGGGTCCTATTCAACCACCCCTCCACGGGCACCCCTCCACCATCTACTGTTCATCCAGCCCTCCACACCACAGGGTCCTGTTCATCCAGAGGCAACGCCGCCGCTCACTGTTCATCCAAAACCCCCCGCAATGCTCACTTTTCATCCCAGAGGCAGCATCGATCGGCTTCAGTTAGCAGCAGTAGCGAAGGAATCGCTCGATCGGGTTCAGTTAACAGCCATTGATCGATCGCTCGGGTTCAGTAACGCGTAGCCTACAGTGCAATCGCTCAGGTTCAGTTAGAGCCCAACGCCTCGCTCGGGTTCAGTTAGAGCCAACGCCTCGCACACACGCGCGTACATGTACGAGAGAAACGCGCATCGCTCGGCCCCCGACCTCCCACCGTAACCGGGAACTCCCCGAAATTTTCCTCCCCCTCACTTCTACCACGATTTTTTCCATCATGGACGGCCCAAAGAATGTCATGCAGCTGCGTCTCTGGCCCGCCCAGGACAAAAAGCCCATTTTCTGTCATGATTTTTTGTCATAGAAGTAGGAGCCCACCACATCTATGATGATACCGGGTTTTGTCACAATTATCGTCATAGAAGTGTCATGTGTATGACAGGAAAAAAATTCGTTCGGCCCAAAATGTCACAGATGTGTCTTTTTTGTAGTGCATTAGTGTACGATGCGCTTCTGAGATGGCCGCTTGCTCCAGAAGATCCTTCAGTGCGTCCGACCGCACATTGTACGGTTCCGGACTCTTTCTGTTGCTCTCTTTAGGAGCCGAATACTGAGGACTCCGGGTAGCCAAAGGATTACCCTCTGGCCTTGGCGGATCAGGAGAGACCCTCCGCGACGACACTTCAGGGTCGCCCGCCTCATGAGGCGGAGTGGCAGGGGGAGATGTTTCACTCTCCATCATCTCTGGAAGAAGATCCCCCGAAGACGAACTCTGTTGAGAAGGGCTACGATCCAAACTACAAGATATAAGCTTCGGTTATTGTCTTCGGAAGTAAGGTAGGACACTTTCACTATTAAAGTACTTTTTGATTACTTACATCTCGGTGGCAAGCTGATCCCCTTGCGGACATTGCGCGGCAAGAATACCCTCCGAAACAGGACCCTCTGGCGAGGATTTCTTCCCCCGTTTGGAAGCCTTTGTTTCCGGATCTTCAGAGGTGGTCCTCTTCCTTCCTCGGGGAGAGGGAATGTCAGATTCTTCTCCCTGGTTATCCTCCTTCATGGAGGTGCTAATTCCCCCGCTTGCGGCCTCTTTATTCCCCCCTTCATCTTCCTTTGAGGGCACCTGATAAGGCGCCGGCTTGAGCATTCTGTCCAGTACTGGATTGGCCAAGCCTTCGAGAAGGGGGGCCGAACACCTGATCATCTTTGCCTTTGTTATCCAGTCCTGGTCAAAGAGCGACTTTTCAGAATGATGTCATGATAAATAAAAGGACAGCATGTTCGGCCATGGGGTTACTTACTTGGGTATCAGGGCGGTTGCAGCTCAGACCCGCATCCTCGGTGGTATCCGGACACTCTATTTGGGGTCCGAAGAACAATTTGTACATCTCCTCGAGCGTCATGCTGAGGAAGTGCTGGATAGTTCACGGTCCTTCTGGGTTGAATTCCCACATACGGAGGGGTCGATGTTTGCAAGGCTGGACTCAACGAACTAGCATAACTTGCATTACCATAACCAGGCTGAAATCTCTCTCAAGGAGATCTCGGATGCGGCTCTGCAATATTGGCACATCATTTGCTTGACCCCAGCTCAGCCCCCTGCCGATCCATGACGTCAGTTGTGGTGGGGGCCCGAGCGAAAGGCAGGGCGGCTACCCAATTGGTACTTCGGGGAGCTGTGATGTAAAACAACTCTCGCTGCCACAAGCTGGACACCTCTGGGAAGGAACCCTCTAGCCATGGAGCATCAGCACTTTTGCTTACCACAGCACCTCCGCACTCTGTGTGTCGCCCCTCGATCATCTTCGGCTTCACATTGAAGGTCTTGAGCCACAGGCCGAAGTGAGGGGTAATGCGGAGGAAGGCCTCACATACGACGATGAACGACGAGATGTGAAGGAGGGAATCCGGGGCCAGATCATGGAAGTCCAGCCAATAATAGAACATGAGCCCCCTAACAAAGGGATCCAGAGTGAGGCCTAGTCCTCGAAGGAAGTGAGAGGTGAACACAACACTCTCGTTGGGTTCGGGAGTGGGGATGACCTGCCCTCGGGCGGGCAGCCTGTGTGAAATTTCGGCAGTCAGATATCTGGCCTCTCTCAGCTTCTTGATGTCCTCCATTGTGATAGAGGAAGGCATCCACCAACCTTGGAGGTTGGATCCGGACATGGCTGAAGGTCCGAAGCGCCTGACCTGAGCCTGGGGTGTTGGAACTTGAGGCGGGGGAGGGATTTGATTGAGCACGAGAGGAAAAAAGGACAGGTCTTGGCCTCTTTATAAAGAGGGTGAATATCAATCATCCTCCTCGCGGCCGTTTTGGACTCGCCTAAAATCGAGGAGTCATGCCAATGGGCACGAGTGGGTTACCCACGTCCGTATTGATGAGAATCCCGTAATAAGGGGGACACAATCTCTGCTTCGACAAGACGTGTCAAGAAAACTGCCTCGCGATATGTGCGGTGCTGGTTGAGAAAAACGGTTTGAATAATGGTCGGGCCATGGTGTGATGTCCTGTTATCAAAACGTGTCAGCAGATTAGATTTGTGGAAATATTATTCTCTCTACGGTGGTATGTGGAACTTATTTTGCAGAGCCGGACACTATCCTTGTGTTCAAAATCTTCCATGGAGTATTCGGAGGAGGAACCCGCCTTGCAATGTCGAAGACAAAACTGCGCGCCGGACTCATCATCATTGAAGCCTGGCTCAGTGGCTACTGAGGGAGTCCTGGATTAGGGGGTCTCCGAACAGCCGGACTATATCCTTTAGCCGGACTGTTGGACTATGAAGATACAAGATTGAAGACTTCGTCCCGTGTCCGGATGGGACTCTCCTTGGCGTGGAAGGCAAGCTAGGCAATACGGATATGTAGATCTTCTCCCTTGTAACCGACTCTATGTAACCCTAGCCCCTCCGGCGTCTATATAAACCAGAGGGTTTAGTCCATAGGACAGCACACAATCATACCATAGGCTAGCTTCTAGGGTTTAGCCTCTACGATCTCGTGGTAGATCAACTCTTGTAATACTCATATCATCAAGAACAACCAAGCAGGACGTAGGGTATTACCTCCATCAAGAGGGCCCGAACCTGGGTAAACATCGTGTCCCCTGCCTCCTGTTACCATCCGCGTTAGAAGCATAGTTCGGGACCCCCTACCCGAGATCCGCCGGTTTTGACACCGACACCTATATTCATGACCATTGCCTTAGATATCTTCATAACTATGCGCTTTTCTATCAATTGCTCGGCGGTAATTTGTTCACCCACCATAATACATGCTATCTTGAGAGAAGCCACTAGTGAAACCTATGGCCCCCAGGTCTATTTCCTATTATATTATATCTCTTTTATTTACATCGCATCTCATTTAGTATTTTGCAATCTTTACTTTCCAATCTATACAACAAAAATACCAAAAATATTTACTTTACTATCTCTATTAGATCTCACTTTTGCGAGTGACCGTGAAGGGATTGACAACCCCTTTATCGCGTTGGTTGCAAGGTTCTTGATTGTTTGTGCATGTACTAGGTGATGTGTGTGTTGTCTCCTACTATATTGATACCTTGGTTCTCAAAACTGAGGGAAATACTTACGCTACTTTGCTGCATCACCGTTTCCTCTTCAAGGGAAAACCAACGCATGCTCAATAGGTAGCATAGGCTATGAGAGATTGTCACTAGGGTGCGTACGAAGATGCCTCTTCCTGACCTGCCTGCCCAATGATACCACAACCTAGTTTGACGAACCCGAGGGACAAGGCACACAACAATTTATCCTGGTTTAGGCCACCTTGCAGTGTAATAACCTACTCTAGCTTTGTGGTAGATTGCCTCGAGGGGCTGAGGATGAACTAGTACAATGGATGAACAGCCTCAGGAGGTGTGGTGTTCTTGAGCTCGATGAGCTAGTGAGGTGGTCAGGGTGGAATGGATCCGATCCATTTCCAACGGTGGTGGCTAAGTCCTATTTATAGTGGCCTTGGTCCTCTTCCCAAATGTAGGCGGGAAGGGATTCCACAACGGCCACTTTTGAAGGGAGACAACTAGTACAAGTTATCCTGACAAAAGTAGTCTTTGCCTGCAAAGGCTCTAGTGGTGACGCTGCGATGGGCTCCACAATGACCTCCGTCCTGTCGTACTGGCGATATTGGTCTCGTTGCACTGATATGGAAACCTTTGCTTGATTCCTCGGGACTCCGCGCCTGCACTTGCCTCCTTGGCACCAAAGGGCAAACTGGTACACTGCGCCCGTTGGTGCCCACCTGGCCTTGGTCGTCATGGCTCACGTCACATGAACCTCATGAGGTGCACCTTGCCTTGATATCTCCGCTCCTTGGGAGCCAACATGGTAAGGTCGCCCCCTAGGGAGGCCTTGGTGTCGTCCGCCTCGCGAGGCTTGGCCCCTCGCGAGGGTCTTGGGCCTTGGGTCGTTGTTGCTGAAGCTGGGCCATACCACGCCGCCGATGGAGCCACGCCGCAGGCAGGCAAGTCTGGGTACCCCCGTTCCCAGGACGCCGACAGTAGCCCCCGAGCCCAAGGCGTGCTCGAACCTGGCTTCGAGGCAAAGCCAAAGGGCAAGTGTGGAGCGCCGCGGGCCCAAACCTCCCGCGGCCTTGGTCGACGTGTGGCGATTGACGGGACGTGGGCGCCTCTGCTTCCCCATGCTGCCTCGGCAACCATTCGACTTGACGAGACCCGGCTGCATGCAGAGGAAAACCATCATTACATGCAATCGTGGAGGTTGGCAGTTGGCCTCCCCTTGGCTATAAATGAGGGGAGGGGCGAGCTCCCTTCCTCATCTTTGTCTTCTCGCAGTCCGTGTCCTCTTCTTCTTCATACTCCCTCCATCTTGCTGACTTTCCATAGTGCTCATGGCGCCGATTAGGAGGTTTTCCGCTACGGAAAAAGGAAATACCCCCCTTGGGGAGCCTGAACTGCTCCCACCGAAGAAGAGGTCCATGCGTCCTCACGACATCGCAGAGAGGCAGGAAGTGTCGCGGCCCTGGTACAAGCGGCCACCACCTGGCTTCCCACTCCCCATGTACGCCCGGGTGCAAGGCTCGGGAGAAGGCGACAGTGCTCCATGTCGCGCGAGCCGCGGCCGCAGGGGTCAGGCTGGGGCTGCGTGGCCGTTCGGCCCGCGAACCCATGCCGAAGGCTCCTCGCGTGAGTTCGTGATGTGGGCGGCGATGCCGCCGCGCTCTCGGATCCGGTTCCCGCAGTTCTTCGTCGAAGAGATGCTGCCGAGGGGGTCACTCGAGCTGTGGCTGCAGCACGCCGGGTGCTGCAGTGTGGCCACGGGGGCGGAGGTCGAGGTCGTCTCCCCTGGCAAGATCTTCATGACCCGAGGATGGGGCAAGGTTGCCCGCGCCTGCCGCGCGGAGGGGGCCCTTGCCATCCATTTCGAGTATGACGGTGCCTCCACACTATTCTTCAAGGTCTTCGATGAGGAAGGCCGCCGCCTGGAGTGCTGCCCCAAAGGAGACCATGAACATGGTGAGGCGACGGGCGCAGGACCTACCGACAGCTTCTCCAGCAGCAGCGGTGACTCCTGGGAGTCCAGCGACTCTGCCGAGCCTAGCGAGTCTTCGGAGTCGAGTGATGACACACATTTTTATTAATCCATGAACAGAATCTATGTATGTAGACACATGGATTCGTACATGTCAATCAAAAAAGAATCAATAGAAGGAGTATCGGACAATATCTTTCTCGAAACAAACAAAAAGGAAAAGAAAGAGAAAATAGAAATCATGATCAATTAAGCCCTCTCAAGGGCTTGCTTAAGAATAAGAAAGAAGAATCTTATGGAAATAGCATGGAATAAGGTTTGATACTATTCATGGGGATTCCGTAAATATCCCATTTCAAAAATCAAAACAATCAGGACTTTTCAGAGATTGGATGCAGTTACTAATTCATGATCTGGCATGTACGGAATGAAAACTTCATTCTCGATTCTACGAGAATTTTTATGTAAGTGTTTCATTTGCTTCTCTTCAATGGAACTTTCATTTTCCCTACGTGCCCCCGAGCTCTGGCCGTGCACGGAACGCGGCAGCAACCTCCTCCCGAAGTCGACAGTGATTTGGATAAGGTTGGCATCGGCCTCACGCGGCCCACTGTTGATGATGGCGGCGGCGGCGGTGCCCATAGTCGAGGCTTCTTGAAGTTGTTCTCCTTTCGTTCCCTGTGAGGAATCGAATCAAACCCCGTGTGGGTATGTAAGAAACATGTAATGCTTTTGTTCCAATGTTTACTGTTGTTAGCATGAGATTACGACTGTGTGTCTTGCTCCGGCCGTCGCTGGTATTTATTGTTAGCATGAGATTCCCCCTTTTCGTTCTTGCAATAGCTTTAGCGCTCTACGCCATCAGGTGCCAGTCCCCATGCAAGCTTCGGCCGTCGCTGGTATGCCAGGTCGCGATGCCGTGGTCAAGGCCAAGAGGTGAGCGGCCCAAGGTCTGGTAAGAGCTCCTGAGGCGCGATGCTCAAGAGGTCCCCCTTGGCGTGCAAGCAGCTTCCTGAAGGCCGAAAAGGAAGGCGGCATTGCCGGAGCAAGGCTGCGAGAGCCGAAAATTTCAGACTGCGGTGTTGCGCTAACATGAATAGGTGACTTATCTTAGCGAGCCCGAGGTGATTCCTTGAGAAACGCCTGATTCGAGCTTCAGCAGCGATGCTACTAGGTAAGGCTCATGCTGGTCTCCCCTTCCCCGCTCATCTGAATGCTCTGCGTCCTCGGGTCCCGACCCTCGAGCGAGACTCAGCCACCGCTAGTATGTCAGGTCGCGATGCCGTGGTCAAGGCCAAGGGGTGAGAGCTGGAGAGTCAGTAGGAGCTCCCGGGGCATGATGCTCGGGAGCCCCCCCTTTAACACGCAAGCGAATCGCACGGAAAGGAGACAGCCGGCGGGGGCCACCCATAGTTAAGCTTTGTAGATTCCTGCAAGTTAGTCTGGGGAGAGAATATAACCCATAATCGCGTTTGCTATCCTGTCGCTGATCCTTCTGCAAGAAGATGAGGGCACTGAGGACCTGGTGAGGTGACGTGCGCGGGGCGGCCGCGAGCTAGAGCTCGATCTCTCAGATTTAACAGCATTGCAGGGACGGACCCGAGCACAAGCGTCATGCCAACATGTGTAGTCCCCATTGCGGGATGAGAAGGAGGCTGGTCAGCAACGCGGGAGGCCGCGAGGGGTAATGAACAATCAGGTGAGCAGGTGATAATCATAAGTCAGCTTATGGAGAGAGATAAAGCTAGTGCTGATAGATGCAAGAATGGTACATGTCACAGGGACAAGCCCATGCGGCCTAGGGATGATGCAGCCCGAGGGGCGCCCCCAACAGAACGACTGGAAGATACAAGAAAGATACATGCCGCAGGGACAGGCCCACGCGGTCTGGGGATAATGCAGCCCGAGGGGTGCCCCCAATAGAGTAAACCGAAAAACATCACCTGGCACCGTTGCTGAAGGGATGTCAAAGTAGCTAAAGACGCGTGCTGAAGAGGTTGCTCATCATGAGCCGCCTGGGTCCTGAACCTCGGGACGCTTTGGAGGCTCGGGAGGCTCATGAAGAACCGTCGCCATCTCCGCCAGGACCGTGTGGCGCCTGGCCTCCTGAGCAGCAATGATGCTTCACATGCGACACTGGAAGGTGACAGCCGCGTTCCGCAAGCTAAAAAGCATGCGAACGTAGCTATGAGGTGGGCCCTCACATCGACCAGCGCGCAAAGGCCAAAAGCGATCCTGGGATGTGGCTCTGTTGAGCCCTAGGATGTTGACACAGACGCGCAGCTCATTGTCCTTGCCAGGACAAGGAGCCGCGCCAAGTGGTAGGCGGCGGTCGCCGCGCATGGCTCTCGCTTCGTGAAGCTCCTCGGTCGCCTTGGTGATGAACTCCTGAGCACCTGGCACCTCATGCCTTGTGCCCTCATGGGGGAAGCACGAGATGAAGCACGCCTCCATGTGGTGCCTGAGTACCTCCCTTGTGACATTGGCTAAGTCGGAGGCCCTCCAGAAGAGAGCCTCCGAGCCAAGCCTGAGGAGGGCGTCGGTCGCGCCTTCCTATGCGCGAGAGGGAGGCGCCCAACCCGTGGGCGCAGATCCTGAGGTGGTGCCGCTGGAGACTCCGCTTTCCTGAGGCTCTGGGCGGAGCAGCTGCTTCTTCTTCTTGGGGGTGGCCTCAGGGGGGTAGATGGTCCCTTCGTCGTCTGGGTCTTCAACTGCTGCAACTTGGTAGGCGCGCTCGAGGGAGCACACCGCGTCCTTCTCCTCGCAGGCGATCATGATGATGTCGCACTTCCTGGCATCTTGAGGACGTTGTAGCCATGGTGGGTCACCGCCATGAACTTGGCCAGGGCCGGATATCCAAGGATGGCGTTGTACGGGAGGCAGATGTGAGTGACGTCGAAGTCGATGAGCTCGGTGCGGTAATTGTCGCATTGGCCGAAGGTGACAGGGAGGTGGATCTGCCCTATCGGGGTGGTGGAGCCGTTGGTCACTCCTGAGAAGGGCTTGGTGGGCTGCAGCTGATCATATGGCACTTGGAGGCGGTCGAACGTCTCGATGGAAAGAACATTGATCCCCGCACCACCATCAATGAGGGTCGTGGTGACAAGGACATTGCTGATGACGGGCGAGAAAAGCATCGGGAGCGCACCGGCAGTTGCCACGCACTTGAGCTGGTCGGACGAGCCGAAGGTGATGGTGCACTTGGACCACCTGAGCGGACGTGTGGCCTCGAGCCTGGGAAGGGCCGCGTTCACCTCACGAGCAAACTGCTTGAAGATGCGCTAGGAGGCTGGGGCCTGAGCGCCACCCAAGATGCAAGTGATGGCGCGAGGCTCCTAGAAGCCCCCAGCCCCTTGTCCTGGTGGTAGTCGTCGTTCCTTCCTGGTGCTGGTGGCAGCGGAGGGAGGCCGGCATTGCCCTGAGGGCGGTCCTCATGAGGCTGGTCTCTCTAGGCACCCTCTCGTGGCTGGCCTTGCCAGCGATCCTCACGAGGCTGGTCGCGCCACTCCTGGCGGGGGCCGCGGTCGTCCCAACGTCCTCCACTTTTGCCTCCTCCGCAGTCGTAGCCTCGATCGTTGTGCTCGAGGCGACGACCGAGGCGCCCGTCGCGGATGGCCCTGAGCTCCTGACAATCATTGGTGTTGTGGTTGTGCACGTTGTGGAAGATGTAGAATGGACGGCTACCCTTGGATGACTCTGGGTGGTCGCAGCCGCGCTTCATCAGCCGCAAGCACGGCAGCCCCCTTGCGCTTCACGTCCTTGGCCTTGGCCTTCTTGTCTACTGGGTCGGCCCCTGGGAGTTCGAGGAGGGAGAGGCGCCCCTCATCAGCTCTCGCGCACTTGGTTGCCATGTTGAACATCTCCAGAGCCGTGCACGGGTCCTCGTGGATGGCGAGCTCCTCCTTCATCTTGACATCGCGGACGCCATCGGAGAACGCCGAGATGATGGCTTCGTCTGAAACCTTGGGGATCTTGAGGTGAACATTGTTGAAGCGCTGGATGTACTTCTGCAGGGTCTCCCCTAGCTGCTGCTTGATGCGTCGTAGGTCACCCGCGGCAGGCAGGCGGTCGCGAGTGCCCTGGAAGTTGGCGACGAAATGCTCGTGTACCTCGCCCCGAGAGGAGATCTATCCCGCAGACAGATTCAGGAGTCACGAGCGCACGCCATCCTTGAGGGCCATGGGGAACCAGTTCGCCATGACATTTTTGTTGCCGTTGTCCGCCTCGATGCCCAGCTCATAGAGTTGCAGGAATTCCGCTAGGTCGGGGGTGCCGTCGTAGCGTGGTGGCAGGTCGGGCTTGAACTTGTCAGGCCAGACAACGCTGCGTAGCTCAGGGGTGAAGGCGCGATAGCCCGCTGTGGTCACCGGAGCCCGCCGTGCAGGTGGAGCCTGATCTTGGTGCTCATGTGCCACCACTGCAGGTGGCGCATGGTCTTGACGTGCCGGTGGAGGGAGCGCTGGAGCACCTTCTTGCGGCCGCTGGACCTCCCGACAGCTTTCTTCTTCGCGTGCGGGCGCCCGCCATGGTGGGTCATGCCGTGGGGCCGCGCGTCTTGGGCCGACGGCGATGTCTTGACGGGGAGGTGGCGGAGGCGCTCCATGGGCTATGTCGCCCACAGCAGGCGGTGGACGAGGTAACGAGAGGGATGTTGCAGGCGAGCCCCCAGCCGCGCTGACTAGCTCGGTGATGCGGTCTAACCAGTCTTCATAATGGTCGTCGACTGGGCGGTAGCGCAGGAGCTCACACGCAATGAGCAACACAACCTGCGCGTTCATCGGTCCATGATGAGCGTGGGACGACGAGCCGACCAGGGTCAGCGATGGGGTGGCGGTGCGTTCGTCCCACCACACGGAGGGGTGCAGCGACGAAGCTTGTTGCTCGTGCCCCGCAGGGCCGGTGGCGGCGGGTGATGGAGAACGACGTGAAGGCCCACTGACGGGCGCCGTCTGGGTGACGCGAGCGGTGAGGGCGGCTCGATGCACAGCACAGGCTCGACGAGCGTGAGCCATGGAGACAGTGGGTCGGCAGCAAGTCGGTCCTCGGAAGAGAAGCTTCGACGCACCCCTACCTGGCGCGCCAAATGTCGGATTCGGGGTTCCGCAGACCCTTGAGAGGTTCGAACACTGGGGTGCGTACAAAGATATCCCTCTTCCCAACCTGCCGACCCAACGATTCCACAGCCTAGCTCGACGAACCCGAGGGATAAGGGACACATCAGTTTATCCTGGTTCGGGCCACCTTGCGGTGTAATACCCTACTCCAGCTTTGTGGTAGATTGCCTTGAGGGGCTGAGGATGAACTAGTACAATGGATGAACAGCCTCAGGAGGTGAGGTGTTCTTGAGCTCGATGAGCTAGTGAGGTGGTCAGGGTGGAATGGATCTGATCCCTTTCCTACGGTGGTGGCTAAGTCCTATTTATAGTGGCCTTGGTCCTCTTCCCAAATGTAGGAGGGAAGGGATTCCACAATGGTCAATTTTGAAGGGAGACAATTAGTACAAGTTATCCTGATAAAAGTAGACTTCGCCTGCAAAGGATCTGGTGGTGACGCTACGGTGGGCTCCGCAATGACCTCCGTACTGTCGTCCTGGCGGTCTTGGTCTCGTTGCACTGATATGGAAAGCTTTGCTTGATTCCTCGGGACTCCGCGCCTGCGCTTATCTCCTTGGAACCAAAAGGGAAATGGGTACACTGTGCCCGCTGGCGCCCGCCTGGCCTTGGTCGTCATGGCTCACGTCACATGAACCTCGCGAGGTGCACCTTGCCTTGATATCTCCCCTCCTCGGGAGCCAGCCTGGTGAGGCCGCCCCCTGATAACCCACAAGTATAGGGGATCGTTTGTAGCCTTTTTCGATAAATAATAGTGTCGAACCCAATAAGGAGTTAAAGGTAGAACAAATATTCCCTCAAGTTCTATCGACCACCGACACAACTCTATGCACACTTGATGTTTGCTTTACCAGAAGCAAGTATGAAACTATTTTGTAGGTGTGATGCTAGAACTACTTTTCAAGAATAAAACTAGAAGTATTTTGCAAGATAATAAAATCTAGATGATTGGAAAAGGGGTTTGTGTCGACAAGAAAGTTATTTGTCCCTAGGCAATCGATAACAAGTACCGATAATTATTCTTGCAACTTTATATGAGGGAGAGGCATGAGCTAACATACTTTCTCTACTTGGATCATATACACTTATGATTGGAACTCTAGCAAGCATCCGCAACTACTAAAGATCATTAAGGTCGTGAAACCCAACCATAGCATTAAGTATCAAGTCCTCTTTACTCCCATACGCCATAACCCACCTACTCGGGTTTAAGTTTCTGTCACTCTCGCAACCCACCGTAAGCAAATCATGAACATATTGCAACACCCTACAGTAGGGGGGAGAGGTGTTACACCACTGCATAGAGGGGGAGAAAGTTGGTGTTGACGGTAGCAAGATTGTTGATGTAGATCACCGTCCCGATCATTGCCCCGGTGGCACTCAAGTGCCACCGGAAGCGAGGGGAAGAGAGCCCCCATCCTTCTTCTTCTTCCTTGGTCTCCTCCCTAGGTGGGAGAAGGGTTTCCCCTCTGGTCCTTGGTCTCCGTGGCTTGGGAGGGGCGAGAGCCCCTCCGAGATTGGATCTCCCTCTCTGTTCTCTTATGTTTCGTGTTCCTAGATCTGGCCAAAAACCGTTTCTTATATTCCCGAAGATCCGTAACTCCGATAATGCTGACATTTTAACACGATTTATTTTGGATATAGGCTTCCTTGCGCCTGAAGTAGAGGTCCAACCGACGTACGAGGTGGGCACAACCAACCACCGTGCGCCAGGGGCCTCTAGCGCGCCTTGGTGTATTGTGCCCTGTATGGGCCTCCGTTTGCGGTGATTCCAACTCCCAAAAATCATAAATATTCCAAAATAATTCACCGTAAAATTGCATTGCATTTGGACTTCGTTTGATATGGATACTCTACGATACAAACAACATGTAGAAAACATGAACTGGCACTTGGCACTGGATCAATAGGTTAGTCCAATAAATCATATAAAAACTTGCCAAAAGTATGTAAAACTTGTATAATATTGGCATGAAACAATCAAAAATTATAGATACGATGGAGACGTATCGGCATCCCAAAGCTTAATTCCTACTTGTCCTTGAGTAGGTAAATGATAAAAAGATAATTTTTGATGTGGAATGCTACCTAGCATAAACTTGATCATATATCTAATCATGGCATGAATATTAAGACATAAGTGATTCAAAGAAATAGTCTATAATTTGACATAAAGATCAGTTGATGTGGTATGATAGGGTGGTATCCTCCTCTGAATGATTTAAGTGACTTGACTTGGCGCAAGTTCACGCATGTAGTTGAAACAAAATCAACATAGCCTTCACGATATTTATGTTCATGGTGGATTATATCCTACTCATGCTTGCATTCGGTGTTGATTAATTTTAATGCATGTTCATGACTATTGTCGCTCTCCAATTGGTCGCTTCCCAGTCTTTTGCTAGCCTTCACCTGTACTAAGCGGGAATACTGCTTGTGCATCCAATCCCTTAAACCCCAAAGTTATTCCACATGAGTCCACTATACCTACCTATATACGGTATCTACCTGCCGTTCCAAGTAAATTTGTATGTGCCAAACTCTAAACCTTCAAATAAATATCCTGTTTTGTATGCTCGAATAGCTCATGTATCAACTAGGGTTGTCTGTATCTTCCATGTTAGGCGGGTTATTCTCAAGAGGAGTGGACTCCGCTCCTCACTCACGAGATAAATGGTGGTCACCGGGATGCCCAGTCCCATGCTTTATGCAAACTAAATCAAAATAATTGCAAACAAAACTCCCCCTGGGACTCTTGTTAGTTGGAGGCACTCGTTGTTTCGAGCAAGCCATGGATTGATGCTTGTTGGTCGAAGGGGGGGGTATAAACTTTACCATTCTGTTTGGGAACCGCCTATAATGTGTGTAGCCTGGAAGATATCGCCATCTCTTGGTTGTTATGTTGACAATGAAAGTATACTGCTCAAAATATTATTCACCTATGTTTCAAAACCGAGCTCTGGCACCTCTACAAATCCCTGCTTCCCTCTCCGAAGGGCCTATCTATTTACTTTTATGTTGAGTCATCATCCTCTTATTAAAAATCACCAGTTGGAGAGCATCGCTGTCATTTGCATTCATTACTGTTAGTTTACATTGAGTATGACTTGACTGGATCTCTTTTACTATGAATTAGAATGTATAGTCAGTCCTTCGTCTTTAAAGGTGCTCTGCATTTATGTTTTGCGGTCTCAGAAAGGGCTAGCGAGATACCACCTTGTTATATCATATTATGATTGTTTTGAGAAAGTGTTGTCATCCGAGATTTATTATTATGGCTCGCTAGTTGATTATGCTATTTATATGAGTAAACTTGAGACCTATGCGTTATTGTGAATGTGGTTAGTTATAATCTTTGCTGAAAACTTGAATGCTGGCTTTACATATTTACAACAACAAGAGCAAACAGAGTTTGTAAAAGTTTTTCTTTATCACTTTCAGTTTGTCAACTGAATTGCTTGAGGACAAGCAAAGGTTTAAGCTTGGGGGAGTTGATACGTCTCCAACGTATCTACTTTTCCAAACACTTTTGCCCTTGTTTTGGACTCTAACTTGCATGATTTGAATGGAACTAACCCGGACTGACGTTGTTTTCAGCAGAATTACCATGGTGTTATTTATGTGTAGGAGCAAACGTTCTCGGAATGACCTGAAACTTCACAGAGACACTTTTTAGAAAATAAGAAAAATACCTGCGAAAGATGAAGGCCAGGGGGGCCCACCACCTCTCCATGAGGGTGGGGGCATGCCTGCCCCCCTAGGGCGCGCCCCCTACCTCGTGGGCCCCCTGTTGCCTCTCCGACTCCAACTCCAACTCCATATATTGAGTTTCGGGGAGAAAAAAATCAGAGAGAAGAATTCATCGCGTCTTACGATACGGAGCCGCCGCCAAGCCCTAAAACCTCTCGGGAGGGCTGATCTGGAGTCCGTTCGGGGCTCCGGAGAGGGGAATCCGTCGCCATCGTCATCACCAACCATCCTCCATCACCAATTTCATGATGCTCACCGTCGTGCGTGAGTAATTCCATCATAGGCTTGTTGGACGGTGATGGGTTGGATGAGATCTATCATGTAATCGAGTTAGTTTTGTTAGGGTTTGATCCCTAGTGTCCACTATGTTCTGAGATTGATGTTGCTATGACTTTGCTATGCTTAATGCTTGTCACTAGGGCCTGAGTGCCATGATTTCAGATCTGAACCTATTATGTTTTCATCAATATATGAGTGTTCTTGATCCTATCTTGCAAGTCTATAGTCACCTATTATGTGTTATGATCCGTTAACCCCGAAGTGACAATAATCGGGATACTTACCGGTGATGACCGTAGTTTGAGGAGTTCATGTATTCATTATGTGTTAATGCTTTGTTCCGGTTCTCTATTAAAAGGAGGCCTTAATATCCCTTAGTTTCCGTAAGGACCCCGCTGCCACGGGAGGGTAGGACAAAAGATGGCATGCAAGTTCTTTTCCATGAGCACGTATGACTATATTCGGAATACATGCCTACATTATATTGACGAACTGGAGCTAGTTCTGTGTCACCCTAGGTTATGACTGTTACATGATGAACCACATCCGGCATAATTCTCCATCACCGATCCATTGCCTACGAGCTTTCCATATATTGTTCTGCGCTTATTTACTTTCCCGTTGCTATTGCTATCATCACTACAAAATACCAAAAAACATTACTTTTACTACTATCACCTTTTGCTACCATTACCACTACTATCATATTACTTTGCTACTAAATACTGTGCTGCAGATATTAAGTTTCCAGGTGTGGTTGAATTAACAACTCAGCTGCTAATACTTGAGAGTATTCTTTGGCTCCCCTTGTGTCGAATCAATAAATTTGGGTTGAATACTTTACCCTCGAAAACTGTTGCGATCCCCTATACTTGCGGGTTATCAAGACTATTTTTTGGCGCCGTTGCCGGGGAGCATAGCTCTATTCTTTGAGTCACTTGGGATATATATATATCTGCTTATCATTATGAAGAACTTGAAAGATCCAAGAACTAAGATTTATCCCTCAACTACGAGGGGAGGTAAGGAACTTCCATCTAGCTCTGCACTTGATTCACCTTCTGTTTTGAGTAAGCTTGCGACACCTACACCTGCTTCTGCTATTCGTTCTGATATGTCGCATGTTATTGATGATGCCACTTCTGCTATGCATGATACTTATGATGAAACTACCTCTATGCCTGATATTACTATGCCACTTAGTGATTTTCTTGATGAACAACTTGCTAGGGCTAGAGAAATTGAAAATATTGAATCTGATGATACTGATGGAAGTGATGATGAAGAATCACTTGTTATGCCTAAGGGTTATGGTTTTGATCAAGAAGCTTCTTTAGCTATTTTAGCTTGCAAAAATAGAAATGAACTCAAAAGGTTATTAGCTAAATGGAGTAAGCAATCTCTAAATGCTAGAATGAAACCTGACCCTGCTTTTGCTACTTCACCTATCTTTCTTACTGATAAGGATTATGAATTCTCTGTTGATCCTGATATAATTACTTTGGTTGAATCTGATCCTTTTCATGGTTATGAATCTGAAACTGTTGTGGCACATCTTACTAAATTGAATGATAGAGCTACCCTGTTTACTAAAGATGAGAGAACTCGCTACTTTTATATCCTTAAAATATTTCCGTTCTCATTAAAAGGTGATGCTAAGATATGGTTTAATTCTCTTGATCCTGGTTGTGTGCGTAGTCCCCAGGATATGATTTATTACTTCTCTGCTAAATATTTTCCTGCTCATAAGAAACAAGCTGCTTTAAGGGATATATATAATTTTGTGCAAATTGAAGAAGAGAGTCTCCCACAAGCTTGGGGGAAGCTTCTCCAATTACTTAATGCTTTGCCTGATCATCCTCTTAAGAAAAATGAAATACTTGATATCTTTTATAATGGACTAACTAATGCCTCCAGAGATTACCTGGATAGTTGTGTTGGTTCTGTTTTTAGGGAAAGAACACCGGATGAAGCTGAAATTCTATTGAATAATATGTTGACAAATGAAAATAATTGGACACCTCCGGAGCCAATTCCTGAGCCTATTCCTAAACCAACTCCGAAGAAGAGGGGTATTCTATTTCTCAGTCCTGAAGATATGCAAGAGGCAAAGAAATCTATGAAAGAAAAAGGTATTAAAGCTGAAGATGTTAAGAATTCACCTCCTATTGAAGAAATACACGGTCTTAATTTACCGCCTGTTGAAGAAACATATAATCTTAATCCATTACCTATTGAAGAAACTCATGGTCTTGATAACCCGACACAGGTAATAAAGGTAAATTCTCTCTATAGATATGATAAAGCTGAAATCCCATTTACTAAATTTGCTAGCCCATGCTTAGATGAGTTTGATAAATTTATGGATAAGCAAGAAGAACTTAATGCTTATTTTGGTAGACAATTGAAATACAATTCAAATATGCTTGAACACTTGGGTGATTATATGGCTAATGTTAAAGGTGAACTTAAACTTATTAGTAAACATGCTTCTATGGTTACCACTCAAGTAGAACAAGTACTTAAAGCTCAAAATGACTTGCTCAATGAATTGAATAGTAAAGATAATGATAATGCTGTTAGAGTGGCTATAAGAATTGGTAGAATGACTCAGGAACCTTTGTATCCTGAAAGCCACCCTAAGAGAATTGAGCAAGATTCTCAGAGAAATAATATATATGCACCTAGTCCTTCTAAAAAGAAGAAAAATAAAAATGACAGGACTTTGCATGCTTCTAGTGATCCTATTGTTGAAACACCTAAGAATCCAAATGATATTTCTATTTTTGATGCTGAAACACAATCTGGTAATGAACCTGAAACTAGTGGTAATGTTAATGAAAATGTTCACAATGATGCTCAACCTAGTAATGATAATGATATAGAAATTGAACCTGTTGTTGATCTGGATAACCCACAATCAAAGAATCAATGTTATGATAAGAAAGACTTTGTTGCTAGGAAACATGGTAAAGAAAGAGAACCATGGGTTTAGAAACCCATGCCTTTTCCTCCCAAACCATCCAAGAAAAAGGATGATGAGGATTTTGAGCACTTTGCTGAAATGATTAAACATATCTTTTTGTGTATGTGATTAACTGATATGCTTAAAACCAATCCTTATGCTAAGTACATGAAAGATATTATTACAAATAAAAGAAAGATACCAGAAGCTGAAATTTCCACCATGCTTGATAATTATACCTTTAAGGGTGGAATACCAAAGAAACTTGGAGATCCAGGAGTACCCACTATACCATGCTCCATTAAAAGAAATTATGTTAAAACTGCTTTATGTGATCTTGGAGCCGGTGTTAGTGTTATGCCTCTTTCTTTATATCATAGACTTGATTTGGATAAGTTAACACCTACTAAAATATCTTTGCAAATGGCTGATAAATCAACTGCTATACCTGTCGGTATTTGTGAGGATGTGCCTGTTGTAGTTGCAAACGTTACTATTTTAACGGGCTTTGTTATTCTTGATATTCCCGAGGATGATAGTATGTCTATTATTCTTGAAGACCCTTTTTGAATACTGCAGGGGCTGTTATTGATTGTACTAAAGGCAATGTCACTTCTCATGTTAATGGTAATGAGCATACGGTGCACTTTCCGAGGAAACAACCTCAAGTTCACAGTATCAATTCTATTGGAAAAATTCCATCGATTATATTTGGAGGTTTTGAATTTCCTCTTCCTACTGTCAAGAAGAAATATGATATTCTTATTATTGGGGATGTGCATATCCCCGTTGAGGTAACATAGTGTTATTCGAAATTTCTCTGGTTCCATGTTATTCGGAATGAGTTCGTTAACAAGACTTGATCAACCTTGTTAGTGGATTCCTTTTGATGACCATGAGATGGATGAAACTAGAAGGCACAACCTTCTGTACCCCACTTTTACTTTCTGTTATTTATATTAAATAAAATAAAAATAAATATTTTTCTGTCTGTTATCTGATTATCTGTGCAATATAAATATACCTCGAAAATAAAAGTTCTCCAAATGCCCTGAAATTTAAATATTATTTTTCCAGAATATCTGAGAATATCTGGCACAAAGAACATAGCAGGGGGGGGCAACCACCTACCCACGAGGGTGGAGGGCGCGCCCTACCCCCCTGGGCGCGCCCCCTGCCTCGTGGGCCCACGGTGGCCCTCCTCCACTTATCCTTTCACCCATACACTCCTTCTTCCTCCCCCAAACACGAATATCCAACTCATACCCGAGTCCAAGCTCGTTTTGCTGGCATTTTCGATCTCCTTGCTCAAAGCACCTCTCACAAAACTGCTTCGGGAGATTGTTCCTTGGTATGTGACTCCTCCATTGGTCCAATTAGTTTTTGTTCTAGTGCTTTATTCATTGCAAATTTTTGCTGCTTAGGTGACCCTGTTCTTGAGCTTGCATGTCAAATTTATATGGTCAAAAGTAGTTTTGATGCATGATATAGGCTCTAGGCACTTGTAGGAGTAGTTGCTATCAATATTATTGAGTTTGGTTTACCTTTATTTTGAAGTTACTAAAAATTTCAGAATTTTTCAGAAAATGATGAGGAGACTTTTGAGGGGCTCATTGAGCCAAAGCTCTAAGGAAAAGGCACCAAAGCCTAAGTATAATCTGCCTCACACCACGGAGATTCGGGCGTGTGAATGGCCTTCCGATGATTTCTTGAGAGCAGTCGGGATTTATGAAGATTTTCATGAATTGGCTAAAAATGCAGGCCTCACCAGTTTCCTCCACAACCAATGCGATCAGTATCTCTTACTCACAAATACCTTTGTGCAAAACTTTCATTTTCATTCTAGGAACTCACCACCTACGGTGGAGTTCCATTTATATGATGAGCATAAGGAGATGTCACTTTATGATTTTTGTCGGATTTGTTTAGTCCCTTTTGAGGGCAAGACGGAAGAACCACATCATGATGATGTGGAGGGGTTTATTGATACTATCACTGTAGGGGAAACAAGGAAGGTTTCCGATGCACGAATCACTAGCATACATTTTGTTGTCTTACGCTATTTTGCATTATTTGCTAGTCGTTGTTTAATTGGTCGCGGAAACTGTGGAAACCTTAGTATCCCTGATATTATTATTTTGCTCCAAGGTTTATACAGTGATAACACTTTTAGTATGGGCGGCATTATTGCCAAACGGTTAAGTCTAAACCGTACAAAGGGCCCCATCTTTGGAGGCATCTATGCTTCACGCCTAGCTGCACATTTTAACATACCTATTGGGCATTCTGAGAAGGAAGAAAAAGTGCTGCCTCGTGTTTATCTAGATTATAAAAGTATGGTGGCACATGATTTTATTGTTAAGAATAGGGAAGGAGAGCTTAAATATCAATTGTTCTTTAACAAACACCATCCCGAGACTATTACCCTGCCTGCTCCTTCTTTGTTTGATTTATCTGTAGGCACGTACCTTGTTCCGTTGAAGGCTATTCACGCCTACCGGAACCCTGCACCAGCTGAGGAGCCAGAGCCGGAACCACAAGTTGATCCTCCACGACAGTCTAATTATCAGTGGGATCCCAAGATGATTGTCATCCAGTGGCAATCGGAGTCTTCCTCTTCTTCATCTCAGTACGACCCCAACTACTATTATGGATATCCGCCAGGCCAGCCGTGGGCATAGACCAACTTAGGCCAAAAGCCTAAGCTTGGGGAGTACGTATTTCTCACCGACATTACATTTATGTTCACACGCTCATTGCTAGAAGTCGGTGCTCATACTTTTTCATTGTATCATCCATGCTAGTTTATTTCCTTTTTATGATTTCTTCTTGTGTGTTTAATAAACCTTAAGAAAAACCAAAAAAATTAGTTGCAGCTTTTAATCAGTTTAATTTCCATGCTTGTAGTAGTAATTAAAAAGAAAACCCAAAAATATTTCCTATTCTTCTTTTTGCTTGTTGGGAGCTTTCCCGTGTAAATAGTTTCATTTCTTTTCTTTTCTTTAGGGGTCGATAGGAGAAGACCATAATTAAATTGTTGAAGTGGCTCTTATATGCATTATTGTTTATCTGACGAAAGATCACATATTGTCTTGTCTTCTCCTGTTTATTGAATGTCTGTAGATTCCAGCTTAGTCCAATGCACATGCACTATTATTATTATTCACATTGTTCGGTCATGCAAGTGAAAGGCAATTATGATGATATATGATGGACTGGCTGAGATGAGAAAAGCTGGTATGAACTCGACCTCTTTTGTTTTTGTAAATATGATTAGTTCATCATTCCTGATTCAGCCTATTATGAATAAACATGTTTGCAATGACAATTAGAGATCATAGTTTCTTGTGCCATGCTTGATTAGCTATGAGTTATAATGGTTTACCTTGCGTTCCAACATGCTATTAAAATGGTTATGATGTGGTATGATAGGGTGGTATCCTCCTCTGAATGATTTAAGTGACTTGACTTAGCGCATGTTCACACATGTAGTTGAAATAAAATCAACATAGCCTTCACGATATTTATGTTCATGGTGGATTATATCCTACTCATGCTTGCATTCGGTGTTGATTAATTTTAATGCATGTTCATGACTGTTGTCGCTCTCTAGCTGGTCGCTTCCTAGTCTTTTGCTAGCATTCACCTGTACTAAGCGGGAATACTGCTTGTGCATCCAATCCCTTAAACCCTAAGGTTATTCCACATGAGTCCACTATACCTACCTATGGGCCTGTTCTTTTGGGAGATTCTACCAGAATCGTCCCTCTCCCCAGCTTCTCCCAGAATCACCACTCCATATGTTTTTTACAATCCTAGCTAATTAGACCTTAACTAGATAGGATTGTAAAAAATATATAAAGTGACGATTCTGGGAGAAGCTGGGGAGGGGGGCGATTCTGAGAGAATCGCTGAAAAGAACTGGCCCTATATACGGTATCTACCTACCGTTCCAAGTAAATTTGTATGTGCCAAACTCTAAACCTTCAAATAAATATCCTGTTTTGTATGCTCGAATAGCTCATGTATCAACTAGGGTTGTCTGTATCTTCCATGTTAGGCGGGTTATTCTCAAGAGGAGTGGACTCGGCTCCTCACTCACGAGATAAATGGCTGGTCACCGGGATGCCCAGTCCCATGCTTTATGCAAACTAAATCAAAATAATTGCAAAAAAAACTCCCCCTGGGACTCTTGTTAGTTGGAGGCACTCGTTGTTTCGAGCAAGCCATGGATTGATGCTTGTTGGTGGAAGGGGGAGTATAAACTTTACCATTCTGTTTGGGAACCGCCTATAATGTGTGTAGCATGGAAGATATCGCCATCTCTCGGTTGTTATGTTGACAATGAAAGTATACTGCTCAAAATATTATTCACCTATGTTTCAAAACCGAGCTCTGGCACCTCTACAAATCCCTACTTCCCTCTGCAAAGGGCCTATCTCTTTACTTTTATGTTGAGTCATCATCCTCTTATTAAAAAGCACCAGTTGGAGAGCACCACTGTCATTTGCATTCATTACTGTTAGTTTACATTGAGTATGACTTGACTGGATCTCTTTTACCATGAATTACAATGTCTAGTCAGTCCTTGGTCTTTAAAGGTGCTCTGCATTTATGTTTTGCGGTCTCAGAAAGGGCTAGCGAGATACCACCTTGTTATATCATATTATGATTGTTTTGAGAAAGTGTTGTCATCCGAGATTTATTATTATGGCTCGCTAGTTGATTATGCTATTTATATGAGTAAACTTGAGACCTATGCGTTATTGTGAATGTGGTTAGTTATAATCTTTGCTGAAAACTTGAATGCTGGCTTTACATATTTACAACAACAAGAGCAAACAGAGTTTGTAAAAGTTTTTCTTTATCACTTTCAGTTTGTCAACTGAATTGCTTGAGGACAAGCAAAGGTTTAAGCTTGGGGGAGTTGATACGTCTCCAACGTATCTACTTTTCCAAACAGTTTTGCCCTTGCTTTGGACTCTAACTTGCATGATTTGAATGGAACTAACCCGGACTGACGTTGTTTTCAGCAGAATTACCATGATGTTATTTATGTGCAGGAGCAAACGTTCTCGGAATGACCTGAAACTTCACAGAGACACTTTTCAGAAAATAAGAAAAATACCTGCGAAAGATGAAGGCCAGGGGGCCGACCACCTCTCCACGAGGGTGGGGGGCGCGCCTGCCCCCCTAGGGCGCGCCCCCTACCTCGTGGGCCCCCTGTTGCCTCTCCGACTCCAACTCCAACTCCATATATTGAGTTTTGGGGAGAAAAAAATCAGAGAGAAGAATTCATCACGTTTTACGATACGGAGCCATTGCCAAGCCCTAAAACCTCTCGGGAGGGCTGATCTGGAGTCTGTTCAGGGCTCCGGAGAGGGGAATCCGTCGCCATCGTCATCACCAACCATCCTCCATCACCAATTTCATGATGCTCACCGTCGTGCGTGAGTAATTCCATCGTAGGCTTGCTGGACGGTGATGGGTTGGATGAGATCTATCATGTAATCGAGTTAGTTTTGTTAGGGTTTGATCCCTAGTGTCCACTATGTTCTGAGATTGATGTTGCTATGACTTTGCTATGCTTAATGCTTGTCACTAGGGCCTGAGTGCCATGATTTCAGATCTGAACCTATTATGTTTTCATCAATATATGAGTGTTCTTGATCCTATCTTGCAAATCTATAGTCACCTATTATGTGTTATGATCCGTTAACCCCGAAGTGACAATAATCGGGATACTTACCGGTGATGACCGTAGTTTGAGGAGTTCATGTATTCATTATGTGTTAATGCTTTGTTCCGGTTCTCTATTAAAAGGAGGCCTTAATATCCCTTAGTTTCCGTAAGGACCCCGCTGCCACGGGAGGGTAGGACAAAAGATGGCATGCAAGTTCTTTTCCATGAGCACGTATGACTATATTCGGAATACGTGCCTACATTATATTGACGAACTGGAGCTAGTTCTGTGTCACCCTAGGTTATGACTGTTACATGATGAACCACATCCGGCATAATTCTCCATCACCGATCCATTGCCTACGAGCTTTCCATATATTGTTCTTCGCTTATTTACTTTCCCATTGCTATTGCTATCATCACTACAAAATACCAAAAAACATTACTTTTACTACTATTACCTTTTGCTACCATTACCACTACTATCATATTACTTTGCTACTAAATACTTTGCTGCAGATATTAAGTTTCCAGGTGTGGTTGAATTAACAACTCAGCTGCTAATACTTGAGAGTATTCTTTGGCTCCCCTTGTGTCGAATCAATAAATTTGGGTTGAATACTTTACCCTCAAAAACTGTTGCGATCCCCTATACTTGCGGGTTATCAACGCTCCAAGATTCACACATATCACATGAACAAAACGAAACCGAAAACATACCGATACTTGTTGAAGAAAGATGGGATGCCTTCCGGGGCATCCCCAAGCTTAGATGCTTGAGTATCCTTGAATATTTACTTGGGGTGCCTTGGGAATTCCCAAGCTTGAGCTCTTGCCTCTCCTCCTTATTCTCATATCGAGACCTCCTCGATCTTTGATCACTTCATCCACACAAAACTCAACAGAAAGTTCAGTAAGATCCGTTAGTATAATAAAGCAAATCACTACTCTAAGTACTGTTGCAAACCAATTCATATTTTGTTTTTGCATTGTAGCTACTATAATATAACTTTTCATGGCTTATACCACCGATAAAAATCGATAGTTTCATCAAAACGAGCAAAACAATGCATCAAAAACAGAATCTATCTTAAACAGGACAGTCAGTAGTAATCTGAACATTAACCATACTTCTGGTACTCCAAAAATTCTGAAACAATTAGGAAAAATAAAAAATTTGTATATGAAGACAATGCAAAAAGTTTCGGAACCTTTTGACATTCCAATAAAAAAATGTAAAATCACGCACTACAGCCAAAGTTTATGTTTTGCACCGCACAAACCAACAAGCAATCTAAACATCCTAAAGTCAAACCTTGGCGCATTATTTTTATAATACAATTTTTATAATACAATGGAATTGTAAAAGGTTATAATTATTTTTATTGAAAAGTTTCTGTAATTAAGATTCACAAAGTTTTCGTGAGCATGAACAAAGTTCAAGGAGCTCCCCCACTTCAACAATGCTTGTCTCTTTCACTTTCACTTTCCTTATTGAGAAGTTTTGTATTCCCCTCTATATTTTTTGTTTTAAAACTTTATAAAAGCACTCAACATAAATAAATGACTCTCTAAAACTTCCGGGTTGTCTCCCTAGCAGCGCTTTCTTTAAAGCCATTAAGCTAGGCATAAAGTGCTCAAGTAATGGATCCACCCAAATACCAAGGTATATCAAAGACAATTTTAATTAGCAATGATTTGGCATTTAGTAATGAGAACAAAGCAACATATATCAAGCAATGACGAATTCTAACTCTCTTACTATGCATCGGCATGTCATATAAGAACAATTCATGCACATCAAGTAAAGGCCAATACATAGCATAAGCAGTTTATTGCAATTTTATCGTGTTGGAAACATAAAGAGGTGGAGATGTAGTTCATCTTTCATAATAATTACAAGTAGGAGCAGCAAGCACATACATATTATATTCTTCAAAATCATCATGTGCAACGGTAAAAGGCAACCCATCAATGTAATCCTTAATAAGTGCAAATTTCTCCGATATAGTGTAGTTTGGAGAATTCAGAAAGATAATAGGACTATCATGTGTGGGTGCAACATCAACAATTTCATGTTTAACATAAGGAACAATAGCAAGTTCATCTCCATAAGCATCATTTAAATTGGCATCATGGCCACAAGCATACCAATCATCAAAAGGGATTTTTCAAACGAATCAACGGATCATAGCAATTATCATAGCATTCATCCTTCGGTAAGAACGAAGGAACATTAAACAATGTATGAGTTTGAGAGTTACTCTCATTAGAAGGTAGGCATGGGTGATCAATCTGCTATTCCTTCGCTTGTTCTTCTCTCTCCTCATTATTCTTTTCATCTAATGAGCTCACAGTTTCATCAATTCCTTCTTCCATAGACTCCTGCAAAATATTAGTCTCTTCTTGCACAGCGGAGACTTTCTCAGTAAATGCATCAATATCGGAATTTTATTTATAATTATTATAGCAATATTTAAGGATAGCAAGATTTTCACGTCTATAAACTGAATCATCAAAATCTTCAAACTTTTTAAACAAAGATTCAATTTCACATGCACCCTTAAAAGCAACAAATTCTTCTATTCATTCCACATCATAATAATCATATATACCTCTAGCATAAGAAGCCAGGGTTTCATTATCACTAAATTCACATGAATAGGGAAGGTGTGGAACCTCAATCTTAGAGCAACAAGTATAATCATATCTCAAGCATAGATTCCGGGCATACAATTGCAACATTTCAATTTGATCCCATAAAAGTTTTCCCTTTTGAGTCAAGCGATAATCCCTAAAGTATTCACGTTGATCCAACGTTACTCCCATTATCAAGTTGAATGGGGTTTTCTCAGGATTATCAGAGTACTGCATAATATTTTTCACATAACGAGCATCGACGGTTTTAGGAGGTTCCCCATCTCCATGAGTAGCAAGTACAACTAATTTTTTTGGTGTTTTGTGTTCCATATCCATAACTAAAGATAGAGAACAACTTAGAGCAGGAAATAAAAACTACTTAGTGATAAAGCAAACAAGCACACACGAGAATATTCACCCCACGCTATTGCTCCTCGACAATGGCGCCAGAAAAAGGTATTGATAACCCACACGTATAGGGGGTCGTTTGTAGCCTTTTTTGATAAATAAGAGTGTCGAACCCAACGAGGAGCTAAAGGTAGAACAAATATTCCCTCAAGTTCTATCGACCACCGATACAACTCTACGCACACTTGATGTTTGCTTTACCGGAAGCAAGTATGAAACTATTTTGTAGGTGTGATGCTAGAACTACTTTGCAAGAATAAAACTAGAAGTATTTTGCAAGATAATAAAAGCTAGGTGATTGGAAAAGGGGTTTGTGTCAACAAGAAAGTTATTTGTCCCTAGGCAATCAATAACAAGTACTAGTAATCATTCTTGCAACTTTATATGAGGGAGAGGCATGAGCGAACATACTTTCTCTACTTGGATCATATGCACTTATGATTGGAACTCTAGCAAGAATCCGCAACTACTAAAGATCATTAAGGTCATGAAATCCAACCATAGCATTAAGTATCAAGTCCTCTTTACTCCCATACGCCATAACCCACCTACTCGGGTTTAAGTTTCTGTCACTCTCGCAACCCACCGTAAGCAAATCATGAACATATTGCAACACCCTACAATGGGGGGAATAGTTGTTACACCGATGCATAGAGGGGGGGGAAGGTTGGTGTTGATGGTAGCAAGATTGTTGATGTAGATCACCGTCCCGATCATTGCCCCGGTGGCACTCCGGCGCCACCGGAAGCGAGGGGGAGAGAGCCCCCCTCCTTCTTCTTCTTCTTCCTTGGCCTCCTCCCTAGGTGGTAGAAGGGTTTCCCCTATGGTACTTGGTCTCCATGGCATGGGAGGGGCGAGAGCCCCTCCGAGATTGGATCTCCCTCTCTGTTCTCTTATGTTTCGCGTTCCCAGATCTGGCTGAAAACCGTTTCTTATATTCCCGGAGATCCGTAACTCCGACGGTGCTGAGATTTTAACACGATTTTTTTCAGGATATAAGCTTCCTTGCGCCCGAAGTAGAGGTCCAACCAACGTACAAGGTGGGAACAACCCACCACCGTGCGCCAGCGGCCTCTGGCGCGCCCTGGTGTATTGTGCCCTGTGTGAGCTGCCGTTTGCGGTGATTCCAACTCCCAAAAATCACAAATATTCCAAAATAATTCTTCGTAAAATTTCATTGCATTTGGACTTCGTTTGATATGGATACTCTGCGATACAAAAAACATGCAGAAAACAGGAACTGGCACTTGGCACTGGATCAATAGGTTAGTCCAATAAATCATATAGACAGTTGCCAAAAGTATGTAAAACTAGTATAATATTGGCATGAAACAACAAAAAATTATAGATACGACGGAGACGTATCACCCCTCAGGGAGGCCTTGGTGTCATCCGCCTCGCGAGGGTCTTGGGTCTTGGGTTGTTGTTGCTGAAGCTGTGCCGTACCGGGCCGCCGATGGAGCCATGCCACGGGCCGCAGGCAGGCAAGTCTAGGTACCCTCGTTCCCAGGACGCCGACAGAGATCATGCATAAAAGAGATCAAAGAAACTCAAATACTTTCATGAATATAAAAAGATAGATCTGATCATAAACTCAAAGTTCATCGATCCAACAAACACACCACAAAAGAGTTACATCATATGGATCTCCAAGAGACCATTGTATTGAGAAATCAAAGAGATAGAGAGAGGCAGGAAGCCATCTAGCTACTAACTACGGGCCCGAAGGTCTACAAAGAACTACTCATGCATCATCGGAGAGGCACCAATGGAGGTGGTGAACCCCATCCGAGATGGTGTCTAGATTGGATCTGGTGGTTCTGGACTCTGCGGCGGCTGGATGAATATTTTGTCGACTTCCCTAGGGTTTTGGGAATATTGAGGTATTTATAGAGCAAAGAGGTGGTCCGAGGGGCACCCGAGATGGGCACAACCCACCAGGGCGTGCCTGGGCCTCCTGGCGCGCCCTGGTGGGTTGTGCTCTCCTCGGAGCACCACCCCAGGCATAGCCAGGGCCCATTACGTGTCCTATGGCCCATAAAAAATCTCTGTAAAGTTTCATGGCATTTGGACTGCGTTTGGTATTGATTTTCTACGATGTAAAAACATGGAAAAAACAGCAACTGGCACTTGGCACTATGTCAATAGGTTAGTACCCAAAAAAGATATAAAATGATTATAAAACATCCAAGATTGATAATATAACAACATGGAACAATCAAAAATTATAGATACATTGGAGACGTATCAGCATCCCCAAACTTAACTCCTACTCGTCCTCGAGTAGGTAAGTGATAAAAACAGAATTTTTGATGTGGAATGTTGCCTGTCATGTCATATCATATTTCTTTTCTGTATAGCATGGACATTTGGACTTTTATATTTTTCAAAGCAATAGTCTAGTTTTGACATGATAATTTGAATACTCAAGCATATCAACAAGCAACCATGTCTTTCAAAATATCAACGGTAAAATAAGTTATCCCTAGCCCATTATGCTCAATCATTGATCCATTCATGAAACACACTCGCATATTAGCTACACCCAATACTCAAGTACGATCATATTGTTGGGTTTCGTAGTAATTTCAAAAAAATTCCTACGCTCACGCAAGATCATGGTGATGCATAGCAACGACAGGGGAGAGTATGATCTACGTACCCTTGTAGATCGACAACGGAAGCCTTTGGTTGATGTATTCGTACGTCTCCACGGCCCGACCGATCAAGCAACGAAACTACGGCACCTCCGAGTTATAGCACATGTTCAGCTCGATGACGATCCCTGGACTCCGATCCAGCAAAGTGTCGGGGAAGAGTTCCGTCAGCACGACGGCGTGGTGACGATCTTGATGTACTACCGTCGCAGGGCTTTGCCTAAGCACCGCTACAATATTATCGAGGACTATGGTGGAAGGAGGCACCGCACACGGCTAAGAATATGATCACGTGGATCAACTTGTGTCTATAGGGGTGCCCCTGCCTCTGTATATAAAGGTTCAAGGGAGGGGGGCCGACCGGCCAAGGTGTGGCGCGCCAGGAGGAGTCCTACTCCTTCTGGGAGTAGGACTCCCCCCCTTTCCTAGTTGGAATAGGATTCGTGGAGGGGGGGAAGAGGAGAGAGGGGAGGAAGGGGGGCCGGCCTCCTCTCCTTGTCCAATTCGGACCAAGGGGGGGAGGGGCGCGTGGCCCATCTCTGGCCACCTCTCCTCTCTTCCACTAAGGCCCACTAAGGCCCATATACCTTCCGAGGGGTTCCGGTAACCTCCCGGTACTCCGGTAAAATCCCGATTTCACCCGAAACACTTCTGATATCCAAACATAGGCTTCCAATATATCAATCTTTATGTCTCGACCATTTCGAGACTCCTCGTCATGTCCGTGATCACATCCTGGACTCCGAACAACCTTCGGTACATCAAAATGCATAAACTCATAATATAACTGTCATCGTAACCTTAAGCGTGCGGACCCTACGGGTTTGAGAACAATGTAGACATGACCGAGACACGTCTCCGGTCAATAACCAATAGCGGAACCTGGATGCTCATATTGGCTCCTACATATTCTACGAATATCTTTTATCGGTCAGACCGCATAACAACATACGTTGTTCCCTTTGTCGTCGGTATGTTACTTGCCCGAGATTTGATCGTCGGTGTCCTATACCTAGTTCAATCTCGTTATCGGCAAGTCTCTTTACTCGTTCTGTAATACATCATCCCGCAACTAACTCATTAGTTGCAATGCTTGCAAGGCTTGAGTGATGTGCATTACCGAGAGGGCCCAGAGATACCTCTCCGACAATCGGAGTGACAAATCCTAATCTCGAAATACGCCAACCCAACATGTACCTTTGGAGACACATGTAGAGCTCCTTTATAATCACCCGGTTACGTTGTGATGTTTGGTAGCACACAAAGTGTTCCTCTGGCAAATGGGAGTTGCATAATCTCATAGTCATAGGAACATGTATAAGTCATGAAGAAAGCAATAGCAACATACTAAACGATCGGGTGCTAAGATAATGGAATGGGTCATGTCAATCAGATCATTCAACTAATGATGTGATCCCGTTAATCAAATAACAACTCTTTGTTCATGGTTAGGAAACATAACCATCTTTGATTAACGAGCTAGTCAAGTAGAGGCATACTAGTGACCCTCTGTTTGTCTATGTATTCACACATGTATTATGTTTCCGGTTAATACAATTCTAGCATGAATAATAAACATTTATCATGATATAAGGAAATAAATAATAACTTTATTATTGCCTCTAGGGCATATTTCCTTCAGTCTCCCACTTGCACTAGAGTCAATAATCTAGTTCACATCGCCATGTGATTTAACAGCAATAGTTCACATCACCATGTGATTAACACCCATAGTTCACATCAGTATGTGATCAACACCCAAAGGGTTTACTAGAGTCAGTAATCTAGTTCACATCGCTATGTGATTAACACCCAAAGAGTACTAAGGTGTGATCTTGTTTTGCTTGTGAGATAATTTTAGTCAACGGGTCTGTCACATTCAGATCCGTAAGTATTTTGCAAATATTTATGTCAACAATGCTCTGTACGGAGCTACTCTAGCTAATTGCTCCCACTTTCAATATGTATCTAGATTGAGACTTAGATTCATCTAGATTAGTGTCAAAACTTGCATCGGCGTAACCCTTTACGATGAACCTTTTTTCACTTCCATAATCGAGAAACATATCCTTATTCCACTAAGGATAATTTTGACCGTTGTCCAGTGATCTACTCCTAGATCACTATTGTACTACCTTGCCAAAATCAGTGTAGGGTATACAATAGATCTGGTACATAGCATGGCATACTTTATAGAACCTATGACCGAGGCATAGGAAATGACTTTCATTCTCTTTCTATCTTCTGTCGTGGTCGGGTTTTGAGTCTTACTCAATTTCACACCTTGTAACACAGACAAGAACTCTTTCTTTGACTGTTCTATTTTGAACTACTTCAAAATCTTGTCAAGGTATGTACTCATTGAAAAAAAAACTTATCAAGCGTCTTGATCTATCTCTATAGATCTTGATGTTCAATATGTCAGCAGCTTCACTGAGGTCTTTCTTCGGAAAATTCCTTTCAAACACTCCTTTATGCCTTGCAGAATAATTCTACATTATTTCCGATCAACAATATGTCATTCACATATACTTATCAAAAATGTTGTAGTGCTCCCACTCACTTTCTTGTAAATATAGACTTCATCGCAAGTCTGTATAAAACTATATGCTTTGATCAACTTATCAAAGCGTATATTCCAACTCCGAGATGCTTGCACCAGTCCATAGATGGATCGCTGGAGCTTGCATATTTTGTTAGCACCTTTAGGATTGACAAAACCTTCTGGTTGTATCATATACAACTCTTCTTTAATAAATCGATTAAGGAATGCAGTTTTGTTTGTCCATTTGCTAGATTTCATAAAATGCGGCAATTGCTAACATGATTCGGACAGACTTAAGCATAGATACGAGTGAGAAACTCTCATCGTAGTCAACACCTTGAACTTGTCGAAAACCTTTTGCGACAATTCTAGCTTTGTAGATAGTAACACTACTATCAGCGTCCGTCTTCCTCTTGAAGATCCATTTGTTCTCAATTGCTTGCCGATCATCGGGCAAGTCAACCAAAGTCCATACTTTGTTCTCATACATGGATCCTATCTCAGATTTCATGGCCTCAAGCCATTTTGCGGAATCTGGGCTCACCATCGCTTCTTTATAGTTCGTAGGTTCGTCATGGTCAAGTAGCATGACCTCCAGAACAGGATTACTGTACCACTCTAGTGCGGATCTCACTTTGGTTTACCTACGAGATTCGGTAGTAACTTGATCTGAAGTTACATGATCATCATCATTAGCTTCCTCACTAATTGGTGTAGTAGTCACAGGAACAGATTTCTGTGATGAACTACTTTCCAATAAGGGAGCAGGTACAGTTACCTCATCAAGTTCTACTTTCCTCCCACTCACTTCTTTCGAGAGAAACTCCTTCTCTAGAAAAATTCCGAATTTAGCAACAAAAGTCTTGCCTTCGGATTTGTGATAGAAGGTGTACCCAACAGTCTCCTTTGGGTATCCTATGAAGACATATTTCTCCGATTTGGGTTTGAGCTTATCAGGATGAAACTTTTTCATATAAGCATCACAATCCCAAACTTTAAGAAACGACAACTTTGGTTTCTTGCCAAACCATAGTTCAGATTGTGTCGTCTCAACGGACTTAGATGGTGCCCTTTTAAACGTGAATGCAGCTGTCTTTAATGCATAACCCCAAAAAGATAGTGGTAGATCGATAAGAGACATCATAGATTGCACCATATCTAATAAAGTACGGTTATAATGTTCGGACACACCATTATGCTGTGGTGTTCTAGGTGGCGTGAGTAGTAAAACTATTTCACATTGTTTTAACTGAAGGCCAAACTCGTAACTCAAATATTTTACCTCTGCGATCATATCGTAGAAACTTTTATTTTCTTGTTACGATGATTCTCCACTTTACTCTGAAATTCTTTGAACTTTTCAAATATTTCAGACTTGTGTTTCATTAAGTAGATATACCCATATCTGCTCAAATCATCTGTGAAGGTCATAAAATAATGATACCCGCCGCGAGCCTTAACACTCATTGGATCTCATACATCAGTATGTATTATTTCCAATAAGTCAGTTGCTCGCTCCATAGTTCTGGAGAACGGCGTTTTAGTCATCTTGCCCATGAGGCATGGTTCACAAGCATCAACTGATTCATAATCAAGTGATTCCAAAAACCCATTAGCATGGAGTTTCTTCATGCGCTTTACACCAATATGACCTAAACGGCAGTGCCACAAATAAGTTGCACTATCATTATTAACTTTGCATCTTTTGGTTTCAATATTATGATTATGTGTATCACTACGATCGAGATCCAACGAACTATTTTCATTGGGTGTGTAACCATATAAGGTTTTATTCATGTAAACAGAACAACAATTTATTCTCTTACTTAAATGAATAACCGTATTACAATAAACATGATCAAATCATATTCATGCTCAACGCAAACACCAAATAACACTTATTCAGGTTCAAAACTAATCCCGAAAGTATAGGGAGTGTGCGATGATGATCATATCAATCTTGGAACCACTTCCAACACACATCGTCACTTCACCCTTAACTAGTCTCTGTTTATTCTGCAACTCATGTTTTGAGTTACTAATCTTAGCAACTGAACTAGTATCAAATACTGAGGGGTTGCTATAAACACTAGTAAAGTACACATCAATAACATGTATATCAAATATACTTATGTTCACTTTGCCATCCTTCTTATCCGCCAATCACTTGGGGTAGTTCCGCTTCCAGTGACCAGTCCCTTTGCAGTAAAAGCACTTAGTCTCAGGCTTAGGACCAGACTTGGGTTTCTTCACTTGAGCAGCAACTTGCTTGCTGTTCTTCTTGAAGTTCCCCTTCTTCCCTCTGCCCTTTTCTTGAAACTAGTGGTCTTGTCTACCATCAACACTTGATGTTTTTCTCGATTTCTACCTTCGTTAATTTCCGCATTACGAAGAGCTTGGGAATCGTTTCCGTTATCCCTTGCATATCATAGTTCATCACGAAGTTCTACTAACTTGGTGATGGTGACTAGAGAATTCTGTCAATCACTATCTTATCTGGAAGATTAACTCCCACTTGATTCAAGCGATTGTAGTACTCAGACAATCTGAGCACATGCTCACTAGTTGAGCGATTCTCCTCCATCTTTTAGCTATAGAACTTGTTGGAGACTTCATATCTCTCAACTCGGGTATTTGCTTGAAATATTAACTTCAACTCCTGGAACATCTCATATGCTCCATGACGTTCAAAATGTCTTTGAAGTCCCGATTCTAAGCCATTAAGCATGGTGCACTAAACTATCAAGTAGTCATCATATTGAGCTAGCCAAACGTTCATAACGTCTGCATCTGCTCCTGCAATAGGTCTGTCACCTAGCGGTGCATCAAGGACATAATTCTTCTATGCAGCAATGAGGATAAACCTCAGATCACGGATCCAATCCGCATCATTGCTACTAACATCTTTCAACACAATTTTCTCTAGGAACATATCAAAATAAACACAGGGAAGCAACAACGCGAGCTATTGATCTATAACATAATTTGCAAAATACTACTAGGACTAAGTTCATGATTAATTTAAGTTCAATTTAATCATATTACTTAAGAACTCCCACTTAGATAGACATCCCTCTAATCCTCTAAGTGATCACATGATCCAAATCAACTAAACCATGTCCGATCATCACGTGAGATGGAGTAGTTTCATTGGTGAACATCACTATGTTGATCATATCTACTATATGATTCACGCTCGACCTTTCGGTCTCCGTGTTCCGAGGCCATATATGTATATGCTTGGCTCGTCAAGTATAACCTGAGTATTCCGCGTGTGCAACTGTTTTGCACCCGTTGTATTTGAACGTAGAGCCTATCACACCCGATCATCATGTGGTGTCTCAGCACGAAGAACTTTCGCAACGGTGCATACTCAGGGAGAACACTTCTTGATAATTAGTGAGAGATCATCTTATAATGCTACCATCAATCAAAGCAAGATAAGATGCATAAAAGATAAACATCACATGCAATCAATATAAGTGATATGGTATGGCCATCATCATCTTGTGCTTGTGATCTCCATCCTCGAAGCACCGTCGTGATCACCATCGTCACCGGCGCAACACCTTGATCTCCATCGTAGCATCGTTGTCGTCTCGCCAATCTTATGCTTCCATGACTATCGCTACCGCTTAGTGATAAAGTAAAGCATTACAGCGCGATTGCATTGCATACAATAAAGCGACAACCATATGGCTCCTGCCAGTTGCCGATAACTCGGTTACAAAACATGATCATCTCATACAATAAAATTTAGCATCATGTCTTGACCATATCACATCACAACATGCCCTGCAAAAACAAGTTAGACGTCCTCTACTTTGTTGTTGCAAGTTTTACGTGGCTGCTACGGGCTTAAGCAAGAACCAATCTTACCTACGCATCAAAACCACAACGATAGTTTGTCAAGTTGGTGTTGTTTTAACCTTCGCAAGGACCGGGCGTAGCCACACTCGGTTCAACTAAAGTTGGAGAAACTTTCACCCGCAAGCCACCTATGTGCAAAGCACGTCGGGAGAACCAGTCTCGCGTAAGCGTAAGCGTAATGTCGGTCCGGGCCGCTTCGTCCAACAATACCGCCGAACCAAAGTATGACATGCTGGTAAGCAGTATGACTTATATCGCCCACAACTCACTTGTGTTCTACTCGTGCATATAACATCAACATATAAAACCTAGGCTCTGATGCCACTGTTGGGTTTCGTAGTAATTTCAAAAAAATTCCTACGCTCACGCAAGATCATGGTGATGCATAGCAACGAGAGGGGAGAGTATGATCTACGTACCCTTGTAGATCGACAACGGAAGCGTTTGGTTGATGTAGTCGTACGTCTCCACGGCCCGACCGATCAAGCACCGAAACTACGGCACCTCCGAGTTCTAGCACACGTTCAGCTCGATGACGATCCCCGGACTCCGATCCAGCAAAGTGTCGGGGAAGAGTTCTGTCAGCACGATGGCGTGGTGACGATCTTCATGTACTACCGTCATAGGGCTTCGCCTAAGCACCGCTACAATATTATCGAGGACTATGGTGGAAGGGGGCACCGCACACGGCTAAGAATATGATCACGTGGATCAACTTGTGTCTCTAGGGGTGCCCCTGCCTCCGTATATAAAGGTTCAAGGGAGGGGGGCCGACCAGCCAAGGTGTGGTGCGCCAGGAGGAGTCCTACTCCTTCTGGGAGTAGGACTCCCCCCTTTCCTAGTTGGAATAGGATTCGTGGAGGGGGGGGGAGAGGAGAGAGAGGAGGAAGGGGGGCCGACCTCCTCTCCTTGTCCAATTCGGACCAAGGGGGGAGGGGCGTGCGTCCCATCTCTGGCCACCTCTCCTCTCTTCCACTAAGGCCCACTAAGGCCCATATACCTTCCGGGGGGTTCCGGTAACCTCCCGGTACTCCGGTAAAATCCCAATTTCACCCGGAACACTTCCGATATCCAAACATAGGCTTCCAATATATCAATCTTTATGTCTCGACCATTTCGAGACTCCTCGTCATGTCCGTGATCACATCCGGGACTCCGAACAACCTTCGGTACATCAAAATGTATAAACTCATAATATAACGGTCATCGTAACCTTAAGCGTGCGGACCCTATGGGTTCGAGAACAATGTAGACATGACTGAGACACGTCTCCGGTCAATAACCAATAGCGGAACCTGGATGCTCATATTGGCTCCTACATATTCTACAAAGATCTTTTATCGGTCAGACCGCATAACAACATACGTTGTTCCCTTTGTCATCGGTATGTTACTTGCCCGAGATTCGATCGTCGGTGTCCTATACCTAGTTCAATCTCGTTACCGGCAAGTCTCTTTACTTGTTCTGTAATACATCATCCTGCAACTAACTCATTAGTTGCAATGCTTGCAAGGCTTAAGTGATGTGCATTACTGAGAGGGCCCAGAGATACCTCTCCGACAATCGGAGTGACAAATCCTAATCTCGAAATACGCCAACCCAACATGTACCTTTGGAGACACCTGTAGAGCTCCTTTATAATCACCCAGTTACGTTGTGACGTTTGGTAGCACACAAAGTGTTCCTCTGGCAAACGGGAGTTGCATAATCTCATAGTCATAGGAACATGTATAAGTCATGAAGAAAGCAATAGCAACATACTAAATGATCGGGTGCTAAGTTAATGGAATGGGTCATGTCAATCAGATCATTCAACTAATGATGTGATCCCGTTAATCAAATAACAACTCTTTGTCCATGGTTAGGAAACATAACCATCTTTGATTAATGAGCTAGTCAAGTAGAGGCATACTAGTGACACTCTGTTTTTCTATGTATTCACACATGTATTATGTTTCCGGTTAATACAATTCTAGCATGAATAATAAACATTTATCATGATATAAGGAAATAAATAATAACTTTATTATTGCCTCTAGGGCATATTTCCTTCACATATTGCCTCCTAGTTGGTGTTTTTATAAGAGAAGTCGGAGACTCAAATTCAAAATAAAAATTGCATAAAGTAAAAGAAAGGCCCTTCGCAGAGGGAAGTAGGAATTTGTAGAGGTGCCAGAGCTCAAAGCGAAAAACTTAGAGATAAAAACATTTTGGGAGGTGTATCCTTCCCACCAACGAAAACGACTTAGAGTTCCCAACACTTTCCATGCTTAGATATATCATAGGCGGTTCCCAAACAGAAAATAAAGTTTATTCCTTTTTCAACCATACTTTCACTTTCCGTGGCTAGCCTTATCCACGGTTGCCCTCCATACCAACACTTTCCAAGGAATTTATTACTCCCTTCGTCCCAAAATATAACAACGTTTATGACACTAGTGTAGTGTTAAAAACGTTCTTATATTGTGGGACGGAGGGAGTATTTGACAACATAAAGTAAATTCATTTTTCATTTCGGGACTGGGCATCCCTAATACGTTTGCCTTACTCTCGTGCAATGACAAGTGAATAAACACTCATCTTGAGAATAACACATTTAGCATGGAAAATATTAGCCACCCCTCACTGCTCCGCGAGCGAAACGAACACACGAAAGAGAAGTTTATTTTGAAAATTAGAGATGGCACATACAAATTTGCTTAGAACGGAAAAATAATGTCGCATATAGGTAGATATAGTGGACTCATGTGAAAAAACTGGGTTAAAGGTTTTTGGATGCACAAGTAGAGATCATACTTAGTGCAAAATGAAGGCTAGCAAAAGATTGAGAAGCGACCAACTAAGAAACGGATAATCTCATAAGCGAGCATTAATCATAATTAACACCGAATAATGCACCAGAAGTAGGATACAATTTCATTGCATAATTATTGACTTTCGTGCTTGCATAGGGAATCACAAACCTTAACACCAATATTCTTACTAAAGCATAATTACTAATCAACATAACTCACATATCACATCATCATATCTCAAAACTATTACTAAGAATCAAGTTTATTTTGTCCAATGATCTTCATGAAAGTTTTTATTATATCCTTCTTGGATATCTATCACTTTGGGACTAATTTTTATGTGTTGCTTTTGACAAGCTCAAACAAATATAAGTGAAGATCATGAGCATAATATTTCTTTCTTTCTCTCAAATTAATTTAAGTGAAGCAAGAGAGAATTTCTTAAAATTTTACTGACTCTCAAATAAATCTAAGTGATGCAAGAGAGCATTTCTTCAAAAATACTAAAGCACACCATACTCAAAAAGATATAAGTGAAGCACTAGAGCAAGTCCATAGCTCATAAAAAATTTAAGTGAAGCATAGAGAGCAATTCTAACAAGTCATGACATAATTTTGGCTCTCTCAAATAGGTGTGTCAAGCAAGGAATCAAGACTTAAAACACAAAATAAAACAAGCAAAGACTCATATCATACAAGACGCTCCAAGCAAAACACATAGTATGTGACGAATAAAAATATAGCTTCGAGTAAAATACCGATGGTCGTTAGAAGAAAGAGGGGATGCCACTCGGGGGCATCCCCAATCTTAGTTGCTTGCTCTCTTTTGGATAATAGCGGGGGATGCCAGGGCATCCCCAAGCTTAGACTCTTCTTACTCCTTATTCCTTCATCCATCGTAAGATAACCCAAAAACTTGAAAACTTCAATCACACAAAACTCAACAAAACCTTCGTGAGATCCGTTAATATAAGAAAATAAATCACTACTATAAGTGTTGTATCAAACCAATTCATATTTTGTTCTTGCATTATATCTACTGTATTCCAACTTTTCTATGGCAAACACTCATCAAAGAAAACCATAGAGCCATCAAAACAAGCACACAACGCAAAGAAAACAGAATCTGTCAAAACAGAATAGTCTGTAGCAATCTGACTATTTAGAATACTTCTGTAACTCCAAAAATTATGAAAAATTAGGAAGACCTGAGAAATTTGTATATTGATCTACTACAAAAGGAATGGGTATTTTATCGCTCTCTGGTTAAAAATGAGAATTTTTTCGTGAGAGCAAAAGTTTATGTTTTTTCAGCAAGATCAAACAACTATCACCCAAGAAGATCCTAAAGGCTTTACTTGGCACAAACACTAATTAAAACTAAAAAAACAATCATAACAGTAGCATAATTGTGCTAACACACAAGAACAGGAAGCAAAAAGCAAAAATAAATTTTATTCATTGGGTTGCCTTCCAACAAGCGTTATCGTTGCGAACCAACATGTGGTTGGATGGTTAGAGGGACTATGGTATCCCCAGCCCACCAGGGTTCAAATCCTGGTGCTCGCATTTATTCCTGGATTTATTTCAGGATTTTCGACGATGCGCATTCAGTGGGAGGAGACGTTCCCGTCGACGACGAGGTGCCTATGGTGACTTCGTAAATCTCAAGATGATATGCCGGCTCAGTCTTTCATAGGTGCTCATAGGGGTAGGGTGTGCATGTGTGCGTTCATAGGGGTGAGTGTATGCGCGTGTATATGAGCGCTTGTGTCTGTACTGATGCTCAAAAAACAAGCGTTATCATTTTGTGCCCCTGGCTAGGCATAAGATTTCAATGATTCTCACACAAAAGATAATAATTGAAACAAAGAGAGCATCATGAAGCATATGACAAACACATTTAAGTCTAACATATTTCTTATGCATAGGAGTTTTATAAGCAAACAAATCATCAAGACAAGAAACATCTAACATATGCAAAGAGGAGGAATAAAATATTGACGATCTCAACATAACGAGAGGTAATTTAGTAACATGAAAATTTCTATAGCCATATTTTCCCCTCTCATAATAATTATATGTAGGATCATAATCAAATTTAACAATATAACTATAACTTAAAATATTCTCTTCATGATCCACATGCATGCAAAGTTGACACTCTTCCAAAATAGTGCGATTATCATCAAATAAAGTCATGACCACTCCAAGCCCACTTATATCAAAAATTTCATAAGATTCAACACTCACCAAATATGTGGGATTATTTTTAGCTAAAGTTGACACTCTTCCAAACAAACTTTCAATATTATTTTAAACATATTCATCATGAGGCTTAAATAAATTTTAAATATCATAAGAAGAATCATCCCAATCATGATCATTGCAAAAAGTAGTAGACATAGCAAAATTAGCATCCCCAAGCTTGGGGTTTTGCATATTATTAGCATAACTGACATTAATAGAATTTATAGTAAAATTATTACAACCATGCTTTTCATTCAAGGAGCTATCATGAATCACTTCATAAATTTCTTCATCACAATTTTCAGTTTCACGAATCTGAAGAAAAACGTCATAAAGATAATCTAGTGCACTCAACTCACTAGCAATTGGTTCAACATGATTGGATCTTTTAAAAAGATTAGCAAGTGGATGGGGATCCATATCAATAGATTTTTAGCAAGCGAAGATGCAAGCATATAGAAGGCACATGGCAACACAAGCAAACAAAAGATCTGACGAGAAAAAGGAAAACGAAAAAGGGAGCGAATAAAACAACAATTTTTTGTGAAGTGGGAGAGAGGAAAACGAGAGACAAATGGAAAATAATGTAAATTGCGAGGATATGATATTTGTGATTAGGAATTTGGTATATGTTGAAGATCCTCCCTGGCAACGGCGCCAGAAATTCCTTTTGATGCGGCTTGAAGCTACGTCAGTATTTCCTCAAAGAGGAAGGGATGATGTAGCACAGCAGCGGTAGGTATTTCCCTCAGATGTGAAACCAAGGTTATCGAACCAGTAGGAGAACCAAGCAACACAACATAAACAGCACCTGCACACAGATAACAAATCCTCGCAACCCGACGTGTTAAAGGGGTTGTCAATCCCTTCCGGGTACGGCGCCTCGAGATAGGCAGACGGACGTGAGATAAATTGTAGTAGATTGATAGATCGAATGGCAAATAAAATAAATAAGAATAAATTGTGTTTTTAGTTTAATAGATATGAAAATAAAAGCAAAGGAAAAGTAGATCGCAAAGGCAAATATAGGAGAAAGAGACCTGGGAGCCGTAGGTTTCACTAGTGGCTTCTCTCGAGAAAAATAGCAAATGGTGGGTGAACAAATTACTGTCGGGCAATTGATAGAACTTCAAATACTCATGACGATATCTAGACAGTGATCATTACATAGGCATCACGTCCAAGATTAGTAGACCGACTCCTGCCTACATCTACTACTATTACTCCACACATCGACCGCTATCCAGCATGCATCTAGTGTATTAAGTTCATGGAGAAACAAGGTAATGCAATATGAACGACGACATGATGTAGACAAGATCTATCTATGTAGAGATATACCCCATCGGTTTATCCTTAGTAGCAATGATACATACGTGTCGGTTCCCCTTCTGTCACTGGGATCAAGCACCGTAAGATCGACCCACTACAGAGCACCTCTTCCCATTGCAAGATAAATAGATCAAGTTGGCCAAACAAAACCCAAATATCGGATAAGAAATATGAGGCTATAAGCAATCATGCATAAAAGAGATCAAAGAAACTAAAATACCTTCATGGATATAAAAAGATAGATCTGATCATAAACTCAAAGTTCATCGATCCCAACAAACACACCGCAAAAGAGTTACATCATATGGATCTCCAAGAGACCATTGTATTGAGAATCCAGAGAGATAGAGAGAAAGAGAGGAAGCCATCTAGCTACTAACTACGGACCTGAAGGTCTACAAAGAACTACTCACGCATCATCGGAGAGGCACCAATGGAGGTGGTGAACCCCATCCGAGATGGTGTCTAGATTGGATCTAGTGGTTCTGGACTCTACGGCGACTGTATGAATATTTTTGTCGATTCCCTTAGGTTTTGCGAATATTGGGGTATTTATAGAGCAAAGAGGCAGTCCGGGGGGCACCCGAGGTGGGCACAACCCACCAGGGCGCGCCTGGGCCTCCTGGTGCGCCCTGGTGGGTTGTGCTCTCCTCGGAGCACCCCCCCCAGGCATAGCCAAGGCCCATTACGTGTCTTCTGGCCCATAAAAAATCTCTGTAAAGTTTCGTGGCATTTGGACTCCGTTTGGTATTGATTTTCTGCGATGTAAAAAACATGGAAGAAACAGCAACTGGCACTTGGCACTATGTCAATAGGTTAGTACCAAAAAATGATATAAAATGATTATAAAACATTCAAGATTGATAATATAACTGTGATGGTATGGCTTATTAGGGATGATAGACTACTCATATCAATAAGGAATTCCTTCTTTTCCGGGAGCCCATTCCGACAGAACTCCAAAGTTAAGCGTGCTCAACTTGGAGTAGTTTCAGGATGGGTGACCGACCGGGAAGTTGGTCCCAACTATGCACGAGTGAGGACAAAGTGTGCAGAAAAGACTAGTATTGATCTATGGGGCCAGTCTAGATCTCGCCAGGAGTAACGACCACCGGCAGGTGTGTCCGGGGCGTTACAAGTTGGTATCAGAGCCGACCCTCGCGGTTACACGGATGGTTGCGGACAGGTGCGTGGTCATGTTGTTCATGACGTTTGTGATCTGTCGTGGCACATGGCATGGCACATGTATTGGACTGGAAACACAGACGTATGTGCCAAGAGGGAACGTTCCTATGGCCCGACGAGGACGTCGGTTCCTCTGAGTGGGGGTGTATGTGATGGCCTGGCTTATTAGGGATGATAGACTACTCATATCAATAAGGAATTCCTTCTTTTTCGGAAGCCCATTCCGACAGAACTCCAAAGTTAAGCGTGCTCAGCTTGGAGTAGTTTCAGGATGGGTGATCGACCGGGAAGTTGGTCCCGGGTGTGCACGAGTGAGGACAAAGTGCGCAGAAAAGACTAGTATTGATCTGTGGGGCCAGTCTAGATCCCGCTAGGAGTAAAGACCACCGGCGGGTGTGTCTGGGGCGTTATAATAACAGCATGGAACAATTAATAGATATATTGGAGACGTATCAAGGCACCGGGACTACCTAGGTTACAGATGTGATCGGTTGCCAAGTTGGAATAAACATGCTGGCTAATAGAACTCTCCTTGAAGTGCACGCCTAGTCTTTGGAAGTTTCCATCTTGCTCACGCCAAGGGCCACGGCTTCGGTAATCCCTTCTCAAGTGATCGGTGGGCCATTAGCTCGGCCCATAGATGACATGTTGTACAGGTTAGCACCCCTTAGTCCACGACACCCTCAGTTGGTGGAATGGGTGTGGGCATATATAGGCAGCACAAAAAATCTAACCGTTACAAACCTTTATGCACTACTCGGTGGGACCTGATGTAAACACGGTGAGACCAATTAGTACGAAAGGTTTGAACTTTAGGCTTTTCAATGAGACTGGATGGAACAGCTCGGTGAGACTGATGAGTGATGACCTAATCACTTTCCACACTTCAGTGAGACCGATTGAAACTACTCAAAAATTTTGAGATGAAATCGATAGATGATACGTCTCCAACGTATCTATAATGTTTTATTGTTTCATGCTATTATATTATCAATCTTGGAGGCTTTATATGCTTTATTATGTTATTTTTTATCATTTTCGGGACTAACTATTAACTCAGTACTTAGTGTCAGTTATTGTTTTTTTACTTGTTTTTGGCCTTTCAGAAAATCAATACCAAACGAAGTCCAAACACGATGAAACTTTACGGTGATTTTTTCTGGACCAGAAGGGACACTAGAATGTTCGGGAGGAGGCTAGAAGATGTACGGGAGAGTGACGAGCTCACCCGGCGCGCCCCCTGAGCTCGTGGGTCCCACACATCTCCGTTTGACCTAATTCCACCTCTATAAATTCCCAAATATTCCCAAACCAACACAGGGCCACCCGAAACACTTTTTCTGCCACCGCAAGCTTCTGTCCTTCCGTGATCCCATCTAGAGGCCTTTTCCGCTACTCTACTGGAGGGGGAATCGATCATGGAGGGCTTCTACATCATCCTTGTTGCCTTACGATGATGTGTGAGTAGTTCACCACAGACCTATGGGTCCATAGCTAGTAGCTAGATTACTTTTTCTCTCTCTTTGATCTTCAATACCATGTTCTCGTTGATCTTCTTGGAGTTATATCCGATGTAATCTTCTTTTGCGTTGGGATCCGATGAATTGTGGGTTTATGACCAGATTATTTATTGAAAGTAGTTGACTCTTTTGTGAAATGTATTATGCATCATTATTATAGCTTTGTATTTCTCTCTGATAAGTCTGTTTGGTTTGGCCAACTAGATTGATTTATCTTCAGTGGGAGAGGTGCTTTGTGATGGGTTCAATCTTGCGGTGTCCTCACCCAGTGACGGAAAGGATAGCGAGGCGCGTATTTGTATTGTTGCCATTAAGAGAAAAACAATGGGGTTTATTCATATTGCTTGAGTTTAATTTGTCTACATCATGTCATCATACTTCATGCATTACTCTGTTTGTTATGAACTTAACACGTAGAGAGGCCGTAGAAGCGCTCTCGAGGTGGAGTAATGGTAGTAGATGCAGAGTCGTTTCGGTCTACTTGTCACGGACGTGATGCCTATATACATGATCATTGCCATGAATAATGTCATAACTATGTGTTTTCTATCAATTGCCCAACAAGAAATTGTCTACCCACGATATGCTATTGTTTTGAGAGAGAATGCTCTAGTGAAAACTATGGCCCCGGGTCTACTTTAATCATATGGCTAAAACCAAAAATACATTGTTGTAATTTATTTACTTTTATTTTTATCTATCGACCACTATCAGAATTAATCCTTGCAAGTAACGAGTTCAAGGGGATTGACAACCCGCTTGCCCGCGTTGGGTGCAAGTATTTGCTTTTATGTGTGCAGGTGTTGTTCACTAGGATTTGCGTTATTCTCCTATTGGTTCGATAACCTTGGTTATCACCGAGGGAAATACTTATCAGCTACTATATTGCTTCACCCTTCCTCTTCGGGGAAAATCGCAACGCGGCTCACAAGTAGAAATAGGCGACAGAAGGTTGGCAAGTGCTCTTCGGCGAGGCCGAATGGTCATCTCAGTGAGACTGAGTTGCTAGGGTTTAGGCAGTGACTATGTCAAGTGTAACTCGGTGGATCCAGGTAGGTGTGTTTTGGTGGGACTGAGTTTGACGTTAGGGTTTAGGACATAGTTGAATGTGATAGTGTGGTTGAGGGTTTTGGAGTAATATCTCTAAGCACTTGAGCAGTTAGTCCATGATCAAAACCTTGTTCATTTAACCAAAAATGTAGAGTCTTGAAGCTTTGCCAATGTTTGTCCTTTTTCATTTTGAGGAGTTCAGATTCACATCCCATTGCCATACCTAATTGAACTTTCTCGAAATATTCTTTGAGTAGACATTAGTTCAATGATGTATATGTTGTTATGAATCAACAAAACCACGCGACGATTAGTTGCACTTTCAATAGCCATTACAGTCTAGCAGGTGAAAAGCAAATTGAAAGAATGAAAGTGTCGAATAGTAAACAACGACGCGGGAGCTTCTCCAGGCCATCCGATGAAGGATCGACGGTCTATAGAGCGTGGCATTTGTTGCTTTGCTTTATCTCGTAGGAATTTGTCCTGCCCTATAGTTTCTCTTCTCGCTGATTTTAATTTTCAGGGTTTTGTTCTTCATGTTGCAAGAAGCTATTGAGCTCAAATTGCATGTCCTTGGATTTACTCTCACGCCTATAAGACCATAGGAAGATCACACTTGCATCATACAGGACTGGAAGCTTTTGATCTTTTGGTGAACGGTGCATCGACAAGGCGCATCGACAAGCCGCTTCATGATATAAGTCTACATACAGCAGGACCCTTCCTCTATTCTCAATGTAACTGGAGCTCTCCAGTTTGTTGTGGCTGATGTGAATCAGCTTAATTATAGAAAGTTTTAATTTGTAGAAAGTCATGTTTTGCATGGACAATTTGACACAGCATCACGGCTTCTGATCTAGATGGCTCATCAGGCAGCATCTTGCTCATTTCTTCAGCTACACAGTGCAGATTTCTTCGGTTATTTTAGGTCTAGCCTACTACGATTCTCATCAGGTTCTTACTTCCAATGTGGAACTTGTCTTTAGATGTTTCAGTCAAGCTCATAAGCCATTTAGTTGTCCTTCTTGCGACATCTGTTATTGCTTAATTGCCCAGAAGTTGTAATCTTTGTTGTGTGATGTACTAGAGCTTGATTTGAAATGAACTTGGCGCCTTGAGCGCCTCTTCTTTGTTAAAAGAAAGGATCGATGGACAAGAGGAAATCAAGTCGGCGAACCACAATCTTGAGAGGAGAGCCATAGGATGACCGATCAACGGCTCTTTAGAATAAGAAACGAGCAGTTGAAAGACTTAGACAACTCCTTAAGATAGGTAGTTAGGTGCCATATCCTTTTTTAACGGGCAAGGTATTATAGCTCTAAAATATCAGATATATGGGAGGACGAAGTCCCCTTGGTCACTCCTGGTTTCCCGGGGAACTGCAGGCAGTGCACTGCTAGGTCGTGTTAACTGCTTAAATCACTGCACTTTGTAACAGCATCATTAGACAGGTTGATTCGTACATGCGAAGGAGCTGCAGAGGAACAGATATGAAGCAGCGCAGAATAAATCCTGAAGAAAATGCAAGTTACATATGGTGAGTAAAACGGGATGTGCTCTTACTCAAAAGAATGTTCTTCAAAATCGATGCAGAGGACACAAATCCACTGCATATATATTATCATCCTGCTAAACCACTGTAATCAACTCAACATATCTGAGAAATATCTTGCCACGGCAATTTTGATTCTTTCGCTATAATTCTATTTCATGACATCACTTGAACTAAGGAGAATGGACTAGAGTTTAATTACAAATAAACACATGTTCAGAAGAAAAAAGGATGAAAATTGAATACTACTTTCCTGTTCGCTCCTGTTATTGCGTTATTGACTGGCTAACACAACACAGCGCCAATTACATGATATATTTATCTAAGAGGATGCTACTAGATAACATCACATCTGAAGGGTGAGCCAGGGTTTAGGACCAACAGCAAGATGTTGAAAACCCCTGCCCTTCATTGAAACATTTTGATCTATAGCTATACAAGAAACTCATGTATCGACAAAAGCTTTGCGGCACAACACAAGCATTGTCTCATACAAACTTCTGCTGACTGAAGCCAAATGCACGGCACGGCTAGTAGAGAAGATCAGCAAGCTCGAAGAATCTGCATTTAATGAGTTTAGCAAGTTATAGAATGTGCATTTGGTAGAGAATATTCTGAAAACAAAAAATATGCTCAATGTACCGCAGAGGCAGCATTTTTGTTTTGCACAGTCAACATGACGGCATCGAGAAAAGCCTTTGCAGCTTCAGCCTCAGCTTCTGCAGCTTCTGCAGCCCTTGCTGCTTCTTCGGCCTCCGCATTGGCAACTTCTGCCTCAGCAACTGCCTTGGCAGCAAATGCTGCTGCCTCTTCCTTATTCATGTGTGTCATCATATCGAGTTCAGCATCCACTTGAGGCTTAGTTAGTTGTCTAATACAAATATTTTGTTTGTCGTCTTCGGTTGAGTGCACCTTGGTGCTCCTTCCACCTAGCGAGACTGAACTCGGTGCAATTCTGTATTTTTGGTTGGACTGTAATAAAACCATGATTAAAATAGAAGCAACTAAAATGTGCACTTCTATTGTAGTTCGATACATGGTAGACCACATATTCCCGCACGAGTGCATGCACAGTCAAAGTACCTTCATCAATTTTCCAGTAACAACCAGTGCCTTCAATTTTGTTGATAGTAAGCGTTGAAAATCAGCAGGTGGCCAGTATTGCTCCTACATATAGAGACAAGTCTTATTAGAGTCATCTGCAAAATCACTAAAGATTGCTTCAGAGAAGTCTCGGATTCCCATGAAGAACAAGATAAACATTTCAGTAAAAGCAAATAACAAAAGAAAGGAAATATTGACTGTCGGGACAAATTTGAGGTACCTCAAAACTCAAGCAAATAGTATCGATCAAGGAAATAAAAGAAGATATTAGGGAGTGGCGATCATTACAATTACCTCAATGTATGAAGCGATGGCCGTTTTATTTGATCCAGAAGACTCCTTAAGCTTCTTTATAGCTTCCAATATGAGATCATCAAGCCTACGACCAAACATTTTGGAATAATGTTAAGAATGCTCAGAGGCGGTACTCGCATAAAGTGAAAAATGGCTAATAAGCAATATCTGGATGGTTTCCTCAACTTGAAGCATTACATCAGTTCATTATCAATAAAAAAAGGTTAACTGGATAGATGCCACTGCAATTTTCATGTATTCAGAAAATGTCACTAAATTTCCATCTTTCAAAAAATGCCACCAGACCTTCCAAATACTCCCTCCGAGGCTCCGATTCTTTTTTCTCTGTGCATAAGAACCAGCCCGCATACCAAGGAGGCAATGCTTGGGCTTTTTTTAGACTGTTTTGCCCCTGCGTTGATGGCAAGGAAACTGACATGCAATAAATTCGCTAGCGAATGATTGGCCCTTCTCTGCATGCGCCCCTGGCCCGCTTTGCATGCCGCTGGATTGCCCACTAATTTCTCTCTACACATGCAACAGGTTGGCTCATGCATGCAGCGGATTAGACGGGGAAAAGCGGAATAGAGGGGCAGCATGGAAAGAGAGGGCTAAAAGAAGGGAACACGCAGACTATTGCAGAAAAAACTGAGAAAACTTATACGCAGACAAAATAGAAACGGAGGGAGTACATCTATAGATGCTACTATAGCCACTTAAGGCCAAGTTTTATCAAAAAATAGAGGCTGTATTTGTTCCATATTTTCTCATGGACACAAATGCCCACGCCCCATCAACTCAAAAGAAGAAAAAAACCTAAATAACTTCCCACTCTCTCCGTTCTTCTGCCGCCGGCACCCATTGCGTCTCTTCGGGTGCCGCCGCCCTCCCGACCTCCTTTCTAGTACTTCCGCTAATCTCGTGATGTGATGATCGTATAGTTCTTCGCCCAGAGGATGTTAGCCCTCATGGACTTCGGGTTTGCCATGTTCACCTCGACAGTACTGGAGAAGGACGCCTTCGGGTTGGGCTCCTCGACCATCTAGGGCAGCACGATGAGGCTCCTACAGGCAGCACCGCACGCACTTCCATGGTCTCCATGTCCCTCAGGTAGAGGCACTGTGCTGCCAAGGCAGCCTGCATCCTCACCTCGTCGGAGTTGGTAGGATCCAGTAGGCAATGCCCGACAACCCCAATGCCGGCTGGAATAACTCCCACGACAGCGGCATCTACGGCCAATTCTCCTTGCCGCCTCAGGTGCAGGCGATGTGTGTCGCTGCATGCTCCGCCAACCACGCGTTGCAGAACTCGCTGAAGTCCATCTTGGTAGAGAGCGCATGCGTGCGAGCTTGCCATGGTACAGCTCCAGCAATGAGCCGATGATGTTGGTGCGACGCATGGGCGTGCATGGCGCCGTGCGGCTCCGGTGTGGGGGCGAGCTTAGCGACATCAGGCTCAGGATTGGCAGCAGCCTTGGTCAGCTTGGCTGCAGGCGCCACCTCCACCGCCTTGAGAGCGTCGTGGTACACACCGGGGCAGCGTCGTGGTCTTGGGCTCCCCAGGCCCTGCTACACCACGGCATGCGTGTAGGGGGTGAGGATAACAACCTCGAAGGCTCGAACTCGATAAGCAGCTTTCGGGAGACGGCGTGGGACATGTACAAGCCCGTGGGGACCGGGACGAAGCGTACCACCGCGAGCTGGAGTGTCAGGAGGCTAGACTGGAAGGTGTCGTAAAGCCAGCCATAGTGGGCGTTGTGGCCAGCGTTTGAGGCTTTCAGCCCACGATGCCGAGGCATCCTGTGATGACATTGGCGACGTTGTCATCGTGGAGGAGTGCGGAACAGGTCATGCTGCTGGGTGCGAACTGCGGGAAGCTGCGGGAGAAGAGAAGCGGGCAGCACATCGATTCGTGTCGGGCTGATGGGGCAAGGACATTTGTGTCCTTGGAACAGACGAAACAAAATAGGGGTACGGTATTTGACCGTATATGTGCTTAAGTGGCTATAATGGCATATGTAGATGCATTGAAAGTCCTGATGGTTTTTCCAATATGTGAAAATTGCAGTGGCATAATAATATGCAAAGAACTTAACTGTGCAAAGATATTGACTCTTCATAGCAAGTCAACTTAAACATAGCAGTGAATTGCACAATGTACACAGTACTGTCGTCATGTGGTTAAATATACAATACTAAACTTCAAAAAAAATCAAAAAAAAATACAATACTGCCTGAGTTTCTTAATATGTGTGTTTCCAACTAGATTTATTTCAGGAAATGGTGAAGCGAGTTTCACACATAAGACTTCAAGCAAATGAACAGTTACCGTAGACCTGACTAAAAACCTCAACTATAGAATAGAGAGGAAAAATATATTTAAATGCCCTATAGCACAGAATATGCATCCACCACATAATAATACATCAAGCAATGGCCTAAAAATGGCTTTTCTAAATATATTGAACTACATGCACAGCATGTTATATGTACCTATGCTACCAAAAGTATATATTACCCCCCTCCGTTCACAAATATAAGATGTTAACTTTTTTGTGAATCGGATGTATATAGACACGTTTTAGTGTGCTTGTTCCCTCATTTCATTCCGTATGTAGTCCAGAGGAAGTACTTATTTAACCAGCGTTAAAAATTATTAATTTATGTCTGAACTTACAAAACCCACTGCCCAACTGGTGCACTGAGAGGCAATAAACATGGCCATGTAGATGGGTTCCATATCTGCATGGTCTCTGGTTGTAATCATGCCATCAATTTAGATTCTCTTATGGGAGGTCATTCTAATAGTGTTGTCACTAATCCGGTAATAACAGAAACTCCCACACGCCTGTCGCCTAAACCCTCAAGTGGGCCAACTCAGGGGGGCGAACCCTAGCCAGCACTAGGGGCTCGCCTTCTTCCCCTGCCACCGCTGGTGGAAGCCGCCCGCCGGCCACAAGTGCCAGGATCTCGCTTCCTCCAATTCCAGGTAGCTGCTCCCTCGCCTCCTCAGCCCCAATCTTGGCACCGAGAGCGCAGCGGCCTCATCTAGCAAGGCAGAGGGCTGACAACAGTTTTAAGCGAGAGATGGCAGCTTGGGGTGTTAGCTGCATCCCTCCTTGCCTGCATGTCAGGAGCTAGAATTGGTGCATCAGGTTGACGGTCTGGGCGATGGCAGTGCCCACCTCCAAAGCTTGTGGGATCCCGTGGAAGCCAGTGTGGTAGCATGGTAGCGGCATTGGCATAGTAAGGGCGGTGGTGCCTCATCAATGCTTCAACATGTCCTAAGGCCAAAGTTTGGCACAGCTGTGAGCGATGATTGACGCTTCTTGTGCTTGCTCGACTAGCGCTGTTAACATTGCATTGCAAGGGCACGTGGCTTCGGTCCGTGGATGGTGTTGTGGGTTCGCTTCAGCGCCTAACATTGGCTTCTCAGAACGGCAAAAGGTAGGGTTGCGGGTGTGTTGGTATGGGGTGGTGGACATCGAGGTAGTGGCATGTAAAAACGCTCTTGCTTTTGGCCAGACCTAGCAGCCCAGCCCGTGTGCACCAATTCCCTGCCACAAAAACCTATGGAAGGTGGATTTGGCTCAGAATGATCTCTAGTAGCCATAGCAGGCTTTTCGTGCCAGTTAAGTTTAAATCGCTAGATCAAGGAGTGATGGGTGACGTGGATGTTTCCTGGACCACCTCGACGATGTTTCCGCAACAATGTGTGTCAAATCTTCATTGGTGACAAGGCCAGCCAGAGTGCCCTGTTGTCGATGGCTATGTGTGTTATGCAGGTTTTCACCTGATTTTACTTTAATTAACCGGGGAACTCTCTTCTGCTTATTTAATACAGTAAGGCCTTTTGACTCTTGTACAAAATTTGGTAATGATAGGACACTATGACTTTTTCATAATTACCAAGTCAAGAGAAAATATCATATCATTAAATCGAGTTGTCACAGGAAAATCATGTGATTTAAATATATATCTCAATTTTCTACGTGTGTCCATATGTGAAGCCCTAGACTAGCTGTCTCAAAGATAGGTGACAGGTCAGCAACTCGAAGATGGTATGCATAGAATTTCCATTCCAATCAACTTATGAACCTAAATGGCTACGGGTCAACACCTATCAATTTACATTGATGGAACAATTTTGAAAATAAATACACAATTGATAATAATAAATTTAATATGGAACAAGTTTATTTATACACTAACCTAGCAACTGACTTCTCTGAACTGCATTCACGCTGGCTGGGTTCAACAACCACTGCCAATGGTTTTGCATCAATGACTGTATCATGAACATTGTCCAGATTATCTGCATCAACGTCCATTGGTTCAGTGTTAACCTTGGGAACACGCTTGCCTTGCTTCAACGCCATTCTTGCCTTTTCTCTTGAGCCATATCCTCCAGCAGTAACACTCAAGTTGCGCCACTTGTCCTGCACAATCGGACCAGACCAATCAATAAGATTCATTCACACTCAATGATACGCAGACACATATTTATGGGAGTGCCTAGGACTCATCTAGATGAGATATAATTTGGTCTCATTCACCTGAAAACAAAAACAGATAAAAATAGTACTACAAACCACATCAGCACACACGCATCTTATAGTATCAATCCAATGGCTATAAAAGTGAATGAGACATAACTAAAACTCAGCTAGATGAGTTCTAGCAAAGCCGCATATTTATTCCTGGAAACCAAGACTGGCAACAGACAGCTGGTTGAACATTGCAACTGTTTACTATAACTGCTACGCAACTTAGTGTCTTAGTCAAAAGTTAATAAGAACAATAAAATTTGACCCATTTCAATCATCATTTGCATCTCAAAGAACTACCTGTACTATTTTTCATCTTAACGTAACTTAATCAAACAATATAGCAAAATCAGCAACACCAGAAGAGGAAACAAACGTCAGACAACGTAAAGCCAACTTGTTTCATCATGCTAACTATCCTTGACTTTCCTTAGAAAAAAATGTATGAAATAAGTTCTAATGGAAGAAACTTCCATAGTAATGTCGGATCCTGACACCAAGGTGAACAATGTGTCTATCGAGAATTAATGGGGCAACTCAGTCAGATACATTTCAGTTCACCACAGCACCAGTTGAGCAAAGGAGAGATTTCCCTGCTGATCTGTCCATTATCGTGAAAATTGTCCCACAGAGAAACATTTCCAATTGATTAGCCAATATGAACATGAACCCCCTAAATCTCGCGATCTGGTACAAAAGCCGCAATCGTCAACCCAAATAGACGCGAGATTTCCTGCTCTTCCCAACCGATCGCCAACACCCGTCGCCACAATTTTCAGGCGCAAAAGAGCAACCATCCCGGCGCCGATCCGATCGGAAAGGGGGCAATGATCTCCGCGACCCACCTTGAGGTCAACATTGGATCGGAGGCGCAGGACGGCGCTGAAGTCCGTGTCGCGGAGGATGGTCCGCCACTTTCCCGGCCCGTGCTTGGCCACGCCGGCCTTGAGCGCGGCTTCCTCCTCCGACGTCCACCTCTGCTTCGGCGCACCCATCCCACGCACGTAGAGCACCGCGGCGCGGCCAGAAACCGCGCCCCCGCAACAACCAACCCCCAAGGGTCTCGTCTCGTCCTGCCTCCTCTAGGGCAGCGGCGTTATTGATGGGGGCAATTCGATGGATTCGTCCGGCAATTCGGCGGAGGATCCGACGGGACGAGGGTCAGGAGGCGATCGGGGTGCGGGGAGTAGGCCTAAGATTGCACCGGAGATCGGGAGGCGGAGGGGTTCTAGGCGAGGGTGGCATGAGATGAGGAGGAGGAAGAGGGGTGGGAGGCAGCCATCGTCAAGGCTTTGGAGCTGGAGGTTATAAACAGAAGGGGATTAGTTGCTGTGTCGTCCTTATTTTCCCTTTCTTTTAGGAAATGGGATTTTTCTTTTGAGAAGTATAATAGGGAATGGGATTAATTGGTGTCGGGTACTAGAGCTCGTTGCTGTTGGTCCGAGCGGCTGATCCATCTGTGTATGCATGTGGGACCGATAAGTGGGAGAAGAATACCCAGTCACCCCTCCAGGTTGGTTTTCTCTCCCACAACAAAAATCAAATCAAGGAACTATAAACAATGCTACGATTTTTTTTTCTCAAAAAGATATCAGATCTATTATAAAAGTTTTACAAAGCTTCTCAAGCACTAAAAATTACATCGAAATTCTAAAACCAACTACTGACGTCAGAACAAGCCGCTAACACGTTGTTTGTCGTCGCCCTTATACCAGAGCCGGCTTAGATCTTCTCAATGACAGTCGGATAGTCTTCATGCACATGCCCATTAGGACCAGGGCCTTGGAGTCGCAGTCATCACCGTTAAACACTTGCATACATCTAAAGTGCCTGACATCAATCTCACCGCATGAGGATAAAACCTAACCTAACCGCCCCACGCAGACGGCAAAAATCTACGTTGGACCTCCGCCGACTATGTCCAGACGGACGAAATGAAAAAGCGCCGCCATCACCCGAGCGCCACACCTGCGAGACTAAGAGCCTGTTTGGGACTGTTCTGCTCCTTAAAATTCAGCTTCACTCCAGAAAACACAAGCCAAACGGGGTAGCTCCATGATATGCCGCTCCGCAAAAAACTAGAATCTGGGGTACAACTCTTAGTTTTTTATGAAGCTTTTCAGTGAGTGCTCCAAAAAACTCTAGAACCTGGAGTTGGGTGGAAATTACCCACCACTGCCACCAGTAAGTGGATATCCCTTCGTTTCTTTCCCCTCAACCAATCAAATAGATCCTTTCCACCAAATTTCTCATTCTTGAAGCTGGAGCTAGATGGCAACCAAACATTCCCTTTAATAGTACTACAACTTCTAAATGAAACCGCTCCAAAATGAATTTAGTGAAGTGAAATCGATTTTTATGAAACGGAGCAGTCCCAAACAGGCCCTAAAAAACAATAACCTAAACTACTAACCGAAGCAAGGACACCTGGATTTCTCTCCCGGCCACCGACCGCCGAAGCAGCAGAGGGGAGGCAAATCCACAGCCTCGCTGGTCTGGAGCGATAGACCTTGACAAGGACGTACGAAAGCAACGAGGATCTGAATCCACAACAGTATGACCTATGGTAGTACTCCCTTCGTTCCAAATTACTTGTCACGGGTATGGATGTATCGAATTTTGCCATGAAATTTAACGGACCAGAAAGTCTCTTTTGTTGTCAGCAAACAAATGCCTTGTTGTGATCTTCATCGGTTGAAGCCGCCTGTTCCTGCCCGGAAAACTTGTTCTTGCTTGGTTACGGAAGGTACTTCCTCCGTTCCGAATTATTCGTTGCAGTCGCAGAAATAGATGTATCTAGATGTATTTTAGTTCTAGAGACATCCATTTCTGCGACGAGTAATTTGGAACGGAGGGAGTAGTACTGTACAGCACGCGGTGCACTCAGTAAGAATCGTTAATACTGTTTCAATTCAGGTCGTCACATACATTCTCTTCTTCGAGGGGGACCAAATTCTCCTTACAATATACAGCGCATGAAATAAACATCAGCTGCAATTATGTTCTATCATTTTCGTCACCAGATTTGGCATGCCTCAGAAATTTGAACCATTTCCAGTTTGCATAAAGTGTCGCTTCATTATCAAACGGAATAGTTTCCCCTCGAAGGTCATAATCTAATTTAGTGTTCCGAGAGACAACTGGAAGCTGCTCCCGGTACCTCTTTGCCATTTCCTGAGCTTCTGAAAACACCTTCTGCATTAGCACAAGACAAATGGTACTAAGAAAAGATACACATGAGAGAACTGTCAAAGAAACATAAAATGTAATTCAGTCTCACCGCTTTATCTGACAGAAATAAACCAGGAGCACTCTCCAGGTCTGCTATGCTGTTAATTAGGTAGCAAAATAAATTTCAGTGTTTTACCATATCTGATGACAAAATCTTGCTACAAACTAGTACGAACAAAGAATTTTGAAAGCTGATTCCACTACACTGTTTTAAAACTGTTAGTTGGCAGCTGAATAATCCAGTGCATCGTGTTGTGACGGTATTACCTGAGTGCAATTTTGTCAGAAACATTTGACTTGATCACCAGAACTTTCAGCTCATCATCTACTTTTAGGATGTCGCTTACTGACAAGACACGGCCTTGACTAATGTTGGAGATGTGCAGTAATCCACTGCATAAGAGTAGTTCAATACACTATTATTTACTTCCTTCTTAAAAAAAGAAAACAAGGCATCATCTTGTTAGCTTATGATTGGCTACACAACATCATGTTTTATCATCTACTTAGTTTTCAGCCATTGTTCCAGGTCCTGTTGCAATCAAATGCAGGAAAAAACTTCTGCAACTACAGCTGTCTGTCAAAAAAGCTATGACACGTCAAGGTTTAATATCTGACATGCATCTTCTTAATGCTTAAATATGAGGTATATATGTAACCAATATGCGATAAAATTCAATGTGCCTGTTGTAATCAACTGATCACAACGCTTAATCGCTATAAATTTAGACCACTTGAGTTTCATTAATATTTCTTTGCATAAATACTAAATTGGTTAAATTTAAGTGTAACAAAATGAGGAGCAACAATATAAAAAAAGGCAATTCATGCTTAGATTTTCAAATGTAATTGTACATTTAGCAAAACAGGAATCTGCTTTGCAACCATTCAGCTTGTACCTTCTGTTGGTCCCCGTTATCCTAACTTGCGCACCATATGGAAAAATCTTGTGTACATTCCCTTTTAGAAGAGCTCCTTCTTTAAGATATGTCATTTCCTGAAGAATGTGCTCTCAGTATATCAATACTATCATTGTTTGTATATGTCCAACAATGTTAGATTTAGTCGAGCTCGCAGTGAAATCAAAATGAAATTGCTATGTTTACTTGTGCATCAAAGGCAGGACCAATAACAGGATAATTATATTATAGAATATGTAAATGGAACTCATTTACATTCACAACAGGGCTAATCCCACTGATTTACATAACAGCAGGGCTATTCCCCAATTGGGATAATTTTCCATCTTCATCCCCATTAGAGCATCTCCAATAGATGATGTAGATGTATAAATAACCGAAATATACATCACTGAGGCCCAAAAACGTCCCTCCACTAGATGATGTAGATGCAAAAAAAAAAACTCAGATTTTACTCAGATGTAAAATGCATCACGAAGACACGAAGTGATGCAAATATACATCACCAGCCACGCGGCCGAGTAAAACAGCCAGCAGCTGTGCGAACGCCAACTGCCAAAGGGAAGCTTCCCGCTGCCTGCCGGCCACCGCCGGACCCCATGGCCGACTCCCCAGACCCCGGGGCCGGTCTGATGCACCTCGCAATGGCTGCCACCACGGCTCCTACCTTTCCCGCCACCGCAACCGCCGCCATGCCGCCCCCATCTCACCGCACCGGGGCCGGCGCCAGAGTGGTTGCGCCGCCGACGAAGAAGGAGCCCGCGGCCAAATCTCATGGTGGCATATGTTCCTATAAATTGATGATGTTACTTTTGTTGTTATTTTGTAGAAAATGATTGCCCGAGGTTTGTTCCAAGAAAGAGACAAGAACCAGGACAAGAAGAAGAAAGGAAACCGTTCACTTTCCATCATTGCTACAAAGAGCTCAAGGATGAGGAGAGGTGGAAGAATCTGGAAGCTTTTGAAGCTCCGAGGAAGAAGAGCTTGGTTGTCGATCATGATGATGATGACGATGACAGTGGTGAGGAGAGAAGAAGGAGCCCCACTCCTCACTCGGCGACCAAATCATATAGGCCGGATGGAAATAAAAAAGCAAAGGGCTCGGCAGGAGACAATGATCTTAAAGAAGAATTTGACGCCATTGTCATTGCGAGGAAAGAGTATGCCAAGAAAAAAGAAGGTCGAAATTGAAAGATGGAGGAGAGGAGAGAAGCCGAGCGGCGGAGGGCGACGGTCGTGGAGGGGAAGGTGGAACTAGAGGAGAGGAAGGTGGTGGACGATGAGCTTAAGACGGTGGAGGAGAAGGCACTAAAGTTTAAGCAAAAAGCGTTTGTCGAGCTTTGTCACGACGAAATGATCATGAAGACCATGCTCATGAGAAACATGATGGGAGGAGGAATGGGTGGAATGGGAGGTGCCATGGGTGGAATTGGAGGAGGAATGGGTGGAATGGGAGGTGCCAGGGGTGGAATTGGAGGAGGAATGGGTGGAATAGGAGGTGCCATGTGTGGAATGGGAGGAGGAATGGGTGCAATGGGAGGTGGAATGGGTGGCTACATGAACATGATGGGAGGTGGCATGGGTGGTGCCTTTGGTGGCAACATGGGTGGTGTCTTCGATGGCAACATGGGTGGTGCCTTTGGTGCAAACATGGGTGGTGCCTTTGGTGGCAACATGGATGGTGGCAATATGAGTGGCACAGGAGGTGGCTTCGTTGAAAACATGAGTGGCACAGGAGGTGGCTTTGGTGGAAACATGAGTGGCATGGGAGGTGGCTTCGGTGGCAATATGAGTGGTATGGGAGGTGATCCGGTGGAGGTGGCGGCATCGATGCATCAACGCATGAGAATGTCAAGAAAGAAGCAATTGATGATGATGATGCCAATGTCCATAATGTGCCAAGTGACAACGGAGAGGATGGATGCTATGTTTTATCTTATGTTTATGTGCTTTTATTTGTTGGATCATGAGCTTTGTTTGACATGATGCAATTTTGTTTGTTGGATTATGAACTATGTTTGCTATGGAAGTTGAGTTCATGTTGAATTTGGAATACTGTTGATTTTATATGTCCATGGGATGATTTTGATTCGAATATGTGCGGCTATAGTGCTGCTGCCGCGCGGCCGTTGGCCATTTTTACATCACCTGTTAGAGCGGCACCGCGTGGCTGCTGTATTTTACATCATCTGTTGGAGTTGGGTGTTTCTTGATGATGTAAAAAACTCTTTTTGGTGGTGTATATTTTATTCCAACCACTTTTTAGTGATATATTTTACATCATCTATAGGAGATGCTCTTAGTGCTCTTAACCACAAGGTGAATTTTTTCTCCTGTCCCAACGTAAGAAGGAACAGTATAGCTACCTTGTCTTAAAAAAAAAGGTATAGCTACCTTCAAAGTGTTCATAAGTACTGCCGCTACAAAGTCTCAACGCGCAAGAGCAATGCAATACGTAGATGCCACCAAATTTTGGTTGGGTGAAATTTGTTTCTTGGCATTTTGGTACTTTTTTGCTACCCCCTCCATCCCAAAATAAGTGTCGCTGTTTTAGTACAAAGTTGTTCTATATCAACGACACTTATTTTGGGATGGAGGGAATATAATATAAGATGTTATTACAACCAATATATAAGATGTTATTACAACCAATATACTTATATATTGGTTGTAATAACATCTTATATTATGACGGAGGGAGTAAAACTTACAGATCTATAAGAAACTTTGCATAGTTATAAACAAAACAAAGTTTGAAATCCACACTTCCACAATAATAGCGAAAAACATTCTAGCTTGCGAAGATAAGTCAGTGTACAAACCCATGCTTTCTTCTCGCTAACTACGAGGTCATTAGTTTCTTCGTCTAGCCTTATAATGCACACACATATGCTGCGACTAACCTGTGTTCACAAGCAATGAATTACTTCAATGAGGAATAAGTAAACAAACTTTCAAGCGGTCTAGATAATAACAATGGAACTGGGCACAAATTCGATTATTGCTTACGTTGTTTTTCAAGTCTGTAAACGTACTTATCCTGTCCATGAGCTCAAATTTGGGAAGGAATGCTCTCAGACCCTGTAATGAAGTAAGCAAATCTTACACCTGAACTGAACCATTACAACTCTATATCCACTGATGACTAAAGACGGTAAAAATGAAAGAAAGTAAGTTCTTTATTGCCTCAATTCTTGTAAGCAGTCCTCCAGTATTCCATTCGTAAATTTTGACCTCAATTGGCTCGTCAAGTTGCATAATCTGCCTAACCAAGATATATGAATTACATTATTAGTGTCGCATGTCTGTCATATCCCCGCAAGAGCAAAGGGGGGGGGGGGGGGGGGGGGGGCGTGGACTCGAACTCATCAGCATCAGAATTTCAGGTGGAAGTGCACACTGTGAAGGAGGACAAAACCTGCCTTGCCCGGTGCCACGAGAGGCGTCGGAAGAGCCGCCTCGCCGACAGGAGCGGCCGCCCGCTCAGTGTGCGCCCGAGCACCTCCGCGAAGACCACCGTGCCGGGCGGCACCAGCGTCCTGGCCCCGCGCTTCTGATTTTGGGTCTCTTCATCCACGGGGGAGGTCTCCGAGACGCCCACGCTCCCTGGCCGAGGCGGAGCCGGTTTAGCACCTCCAGTAGGGAGCTCCGCGCGGCAGAGCGGGAGGAGCTCCTTGGTGAGGAGCGTAGCGAGGCGGTCGGCGCCAACGGCAACGTCGAGGCGAGCCTCGGTGCCGGAGACAACGATCCCGACGGCGTAGTCCCCCGGCTTCGGATCGTAGTGCCCGCCGCCGCAGTCCGCGTCCTCCTGCCCGGCGTTGAGGAGGCGGACGAAGCCGGCGGAGAGGGCGGCATCTAGCTGAGCGGACATGGTGGGGGCAACGTGTCGGGCCCGGGCCCCGGCATGGGTCTGCCTGGGTATGAGAGTTTTGGCGACGTGCAGGGAGTGCGGAGGAGGCGGCGACGAGATGAGAGGGAGCAGGCGGCAAGACGGCGGCAGCATCTTCTCAGTGGTTTGGCCGTCCCGTCCTGTTGGCCGGTACTTTATCTGGTTATAATTAAGATGAGTTAAAATATACGAGGTTCTTTCACCGAAATGTCAAATGAGTCCCGATTTTAAAAAAAAGATGCACATCTCGGTCCCAGACCCGCGGAATAAACAGTAGGGTCCAGTGGCGGAGCTTGCCAAAAAAAGCTGGGCGGGCTGAATAGGCCAGGCTGCAAGGAATTACTACTAGCTGGCATTCTACAACCCATGGGCTAGCTATATTGTGAGAAAAAGCTGCAGAGCTGGGCGGGCCATGGCCCATTTGGCCTTGCCTAAGCTCCGCCAGTGGTAGGGTCCACCATGAAGCGAAACGCTAGGCGATCGCATGGCGACTGCCGTCTTGTTAGGGTTTCGGCTGACGGAGGTGGTGAAGCTTTGGTTGTGTCTAGGGAGGCGACTGCGTAGCCCTCGGCACAGATCGGCAACGTTCTTTCCTTCGCCACGGGGCGGTGCTAATGGCGGAGAGGACGGTCGGAAAGGCGACAAGTAACCCGGAGAAGATGGCATCTAACAGGGTGGCGGTGGCCTCAGCGACGAAGACGGCTTCCTCGGCTTCGGCTGCGGAGGCGGCGGGGACGAACAACCAGAAGAAGGCGTCGACCTCGACCACTGGCGGGGGGGGGGGAGGAGAGGGGCGACGGCCACACCGATGACACGACGTTCAGATGCGACAACAAGCGGTAGATCAGCTGAATCTCCCGCATAGAACAAGACTTCGGACCCTACTTCGAGCCTTTCTTCGAGGCTAGGAGGTATGGTGTTGATGGACAAGGAAGCTGAGGGAGTCATCTATGAAGATCCATGGGAGAAAGCTCATATACAACCAAAGTGGCCAGCTGTAGGCAAAGTTTGCTCGCCTCGGCCAATGAATATGACTGGGCTAGAACGTTGATGCAAATAGCCTGGGGTCTTCACAAGGTTGCGAGGTTCAGGGATTACGGTGGAAATATCTTTGGTGTCCACTTTGGAAGTGAGGGTGACCAGAAACACATGATGAATAATGGCCCATGGCAATATGATTTCAGTGTTCTGATTTTGAAGGAGTATGAAGGGGATACTAGGCCTTCAAAGATGATCTTTGATAAAGTGGATATTTGGGTGAGGGTAAAGGATCTCCCTCCCAATGGGCGAACAAAATACTTTGGCTTTGCGCTTGGGAACTAGCTTGGGAATATCGTGAGGTAGATGTGGACAAGGAGGGGCTAGCCAGAGGACAACACCTCAGAGTTCGGGCCAAAGTTTCTGTGTTTGAGCCGCTAGTGCGTGGATTCTATCTCAAAACCTCGCGGGAGGACATGGATAGAACTTGGTTTGATTTATCCTATGGGAAGGTGCCCCATTTTTGCTTTGAATGTGGTAGGCTAGTGTTGGAAATATGCCCTAGAGGCAATAATAAAATAGCTATTATCATATTTCCTGTTCATGATAAATGTTTATTATTCATGCTAGAATTGTATTGACCGAAAACTTAAATACACGAGTGAATACATAGACACACCATGTCCCTAGTAAGCCTTTACTAGACTAGTTTGTTGATCAAAGATGGTTAAGGTTTCCTAACCATGGACATGAGTTGTCATTTGATAACGGGATCACATCATTAGGAGAATGATGTGATGGACAAACCCAATCGTAAGCTTAGCATCAGATGTTTAGTTATTTTCTATAGCTTTCTTCATGTCAAGTATATGTCCCTTCGACCATGAGATCATGCTACTCCTGGATACCGGAGGAATGCCTTGTGTGCTATCAAACGCAACTTCATAACTGGGTGATCATAAAGGTGCTCTACAGGTATCTCTGAAGGTGTCTGTTGGGTTGTGTGGATCGAGACTGGGATTTGTCACTCCGTGTGTGATGGAGAGATATCTCTGGGCCCTCTCGGTAGTACAACATCATAAGAAGCTTCATGTGCCTAATGAGTTTAGTCACGGAATCTTATGTTATGGACGAGTAAAGAGACTTGCCGGTAACGAGATTGAACTAGGTATGGAGATACCGACGATCGAATCTCGGGCAAGTAACATATCGCTGGACAAAGAGAATTGCATAGGGATTGACTGAATCCTTGACATCGTGGTTCAACCGATAAATATCTTCGTTGAATATGTAGGAATCAATATCGGCACCTAGGTCCCGCTATTGTTGTTGATCGAAGAGAAGTCTCGATCATGTCTGCATGATTCTCGAACCAGTAGGATCGTACGCTTAACGTTCGGTAGCGCTAGGGTAGTGTTGAGATATCAATAGCGGAAAGTCTGAAGGTTGTTAGGAGTCCCAGAAGGGATCCGGGACATCACGAGGAGCTATGGAATGGTCCGAAGGTAAAGATTCATATATGGAAAGTTGTTATCGGGGTTCCGGAAAAAGTTCGAGTTTTTTCGGTATTGTACTGGGAGGGTTCTAGAAGGTTCCGGAGTGGGGCCCACATGCTTTGGGGGACCCACATGAACGTGGGTAGTGGGGAAAATCCCCACAACCCTGGTCTAGGCGCACCAAGATCCTCCCTTAAAAGGAATAATATCATATCCCGAAGGGATAAGATCACAATCCTAAAAAGGGAGATAGCGATCTGTGGGGAAGGAAAGGAGAGATTCCCTCCCCCCCCCTTGACCTATGACCCTAGGGCCTTGGAGGGCAAGCCACCAGCCCCCTACACTCCTATATAAAGGTGGGGAGGCGTTGGGGGCTGCCCCCCATCGATCCTTGCCCGTTAGCTCTCCCAACTCCTCCCATGTTTCACCGGTACGCACTTGCCGAAGCCCTGCCGGAGTTCCATTGCCACCACCACCACCACGTTGTCTTGTTGGTTTAGGTATCATCTACCTCCTCTCTGATAGAGGCAAAGGTGTCCCGTCTTTTGATGAGATGGTGGCTATCTGTGACACCCCAAGACCGGAGCTGCAGATGCCTTCCAGGGTTTCCGGGTTTCGTTGTGTGTTTTGTTTGGTCCGTTGCATTTCATCTTTGCATCATGTGCATTGCATCATGTCATCATGCCATCATGTCATTTCTTTTCTTAACTCAACTAAATAAATGGCATGGATCTTTGATCCATTTAAACCGAGGGAATTCACGTGGTGATTTCTCTATATAACATATCCTCCCAATATTTTAGGGAGCTATATTAAATATTCCATTTTCGGAATCACCCATAACACACATGCAAAATATTTTCCATGTCTATACCTCTTCGAGTTTGACCTTCAAACCTTGCCAATATTTCTCATCTCTTTTATCAAGGCTCCTCTAAAAGTCTCAGCCCATTTAGAGTCCTTTCGAATGGGTTTCAAAATTCAAACATGTTGAATTAAATTCAACATGTGCGAATCTATTGTTCTCCAAAAATCCTCTTGCCATTTTATTTAATTTCCTCACATTTTTGTGAGTCCAGAAATATTACCCTCGTGCGCTAATTCTTTCCCTAACCCCCTCCCTCTTTTCTTTTCTTCCCTAATTTTTGTTTTATGCTTAGAGAGAAGAGAGAGTGAGAGAGAGAAAGAGCCCAGCCAAGATCCAGACGCAGCCCCTTCTCTTCTGGGCCGGCCTTTTGGCCCACCTAGTCCTAACCCTAGGCCGAACCCAACTCCCTCGTTCTCTCCCTCATTTCTCTCCCCTCGCACCGCCAGGGAGCCCGATCTCGCTCGTCCCCATCTCCCTCTCGACCCCTTCGTCCTGATCCCACGCAACCGCCACTGTCGAAGCTCCTCCTCCCCTCGCCTCCGCCCTGCTGCTTCGTCCTTGACCTCCGCCGGACCTCTAGTGCACCTCCGCATCGCCGGAGTTCTCAGCCTTCCCCCTCGCTCGCGTTCACAGCCGCGAGGTAGTGCTTCTCCTCCGCGCGCCCATGGTCCTCCCTTCGTCGTCGTGAGCGGCAACAGGAGCGTCGCCGAGCCCTCGTGCCTGCGACCCTGCGACTGCGTTGACCATCAGCTCCGGCCGGTGAGCTCCCTGCTGCGCGCGTCCCGTCTCCGACCCCTGCGCCCGATTCCCTGCGACGCCAGTCTCCAGGAGCTCCCTGCCGCATCCTTGATCCGGCGAGCTCCGCTGCCGGATTGCACTGCCACCCGCTCCTCCCTCGATCTCGCAGGAATCAAGCACCGCCGAGCAGCTCCCTCTCCTGCGTGCCTCGCTGCCGTCTCCTCCGCCGTTGTGCCAGTTCGCCACCGCGCCGACGCCGCCGGCGACCATCCCGGCCAACCTTTGTCGTCGGTCGTCCTCCAGCAAGCACGTCTACGTGCCCTGCATCCTCGACCTTCCCGGAGCACCGGTCGACGCCGATGTCCCCTGTTTTTCCTCTGTCTCGCCTGTGCTCTCCTTGGAGCATAGCACCACAGCACCCGATTTGATCCAGCCGTTGTCGGTTTCTTCGCTGCTGCTGCTGTTTTGCTTCTGTTGCTGCATCTCTGGCCGTCCCCGTCGTTCGTAGGCGACCGCGCCCGTTGGCTCCTGCGATGCCTGCTGCTGCCGCTGTTTTCCTAGGTCAAACGAACAAAACACCTCCACCGGAGGCCGCCAAGACCGTCCAGGATTCGCCAAGTACAACGCCGTCGGTGCCCCTCCAAGTTTGATGTTGGAACATGCACGACTACACGGATTCGCCAAGTACCACGACGCCCCCCCCCCCCCCCCCCCCCCGAAGAGTTCGGGTTCGACAAGTCCGATGTCGCGCTTGTACAACTAGGCTGCCGAGATTGAGACCGGTGAGACCGACCTTGTAACGCTATGCCATGTACCTCTACCGGCGACTCGAACATCTACGAACCGTGTACAATTACCGCCGCTGTAATTTTGACGAGAAACGTGTACCACTACCGTTAAGAGTACCTCTACCATCGGCATGTACCCCTACTTCCACTACCGTCACGAGAACAACTACTTCCTCTACGAACTCGAACCCCTCGAGAATGCTTCCTTGGAAGGTATAACCACCGAGACGACGCTCGTGAACGAATGTTGTGTGATGTTTGAGATGCTCGTGGTTGCATCGTGTCCGAGTTGTTCTTTGTGAGTTCCTCGTTGCCTTGCCGTCGACATGTGGGAACCCGGTATCCAGGAGCACCCCATCTTCTTGCATGACACGCTCCCGTCACTTTTCCTTTTGCATCGGTATCTCAATCGAGTTACCGAGAACCGGAATGTTGCCGTGGCATCACTTTAGGATTCATCGCCGTGGCCCCCTTTCGTTTCCGCCACGATGACAAATGATTCATAATATGCTCTTGTTAACATTTTCATAAAACCTGCATAAACTTGCAATGTCATCCGCATCATGTTAACAACATCAAGAATGTTTAATTTGTTGTTTGCATTAATTTGCTAAATGCATATGGGGATTTACCGGATTTGTTGTTTGTTATATCCGGCCCCATTTAAATTGTTTAGATAGTATATTTTGTTATGCTTCACCTCTTGCCATGTTAACCAACACTTAATATTGTTGTGTACCTAACCGGGAGTGAACTAAATAATTGATGTGGTGTTCCATCAATATGCAACTTGTTGCATATTGGGCTCCATTTAACTTGTAGTTTTGTTTCTGCATTTTGCCATGCCATGCATATTTAAACCGGACATGCATCATACTTGGTTGTGCATCATGCCATGCTTATGTGATGTTTGTTCACTATGTTGTTTGCTTCTTTCCGGTGTTGCTTCTTCAGATAGTTCCGATAACGTCGCGTTTGTGAGGATTCGTTCAACTATGTCTGTTTGTCTTCTTCATGGACTCGTTCTTCATCCTTGCGGGATCTCAGGCAAGATGACCATACCCTCGAAATCACTTCTATCATTGCTTGCTAGTTGCTCGCTCTTTTGCTATGCCTATGTCGCGATACCTATCACACACTTTATCATGCCTCCCATATTGTTGAGCCAAGCCTCTAACCCACCTTGTCCTAGCAACCGTTGTTTGGCTATGTTACCGCTTTGCTCAGCCCCTCTTATACTGTTGTTAGTTGCAGGTGAAGATTGGAGCTTGTTCCATGTTGGAACATGGATATTTTGTTGGGATATCACAATATCTCTTATTTATTTAATGCATCTATATACTTGGTAAAGGGTGGAAGGCTTGGCCTTATGCCTAGTGTTTTGTTCCACTCTTGCCGCCCTAGTTTCCGTTATATCGGTGTTATGTTCCTGGATTTTGCGTTCCTTACGCGGTTTGGTTATAATGGGAACCCCTTGACAGTTCGCCTTGAATAAAACTCTTCCAGCAATGCCCAACATTGGTTTTACCATTCGCCACCTAGCCTTTTCTTTCCCTTGGGTTCTGCAGACTCAAGGGTCATCTTTATTTAAACCCCCCCTGGGCCAGTGCTCCTCTAAGTGTTGGTCCAACCGAGTAGACTGCGGGGCCACCTCGGGGAAACTTGAGGGTTGGTTTTACTCGTAGGATGTCTCATCTGAGTGTGCCCAGAGAATGAGATATGTGCAGATCCTATAGGGATTTGTCGGCACATTCGGGTGGTGTTGCTGGACTTGTTTTACCATTGTTGAGGATGTCTTGTAACCTGGATGCCGAGCCTGATCGGATTGTCTTGGGAGAAGGAATATCTTTCGTTGACCGTGAGAGCTTGTGATGGGCTAAGTTGGGACACCCCTGCAGGGTTTTGAACTTTCGAAAGCTGTGCCCGCAGTTATGGGCAGATGGGAATTTGTTAATGTCCGGTTGTAGAAAACCTGAAGTTTATCTTAATTAAAATGCATCAACCGCGTGTGTAATCGTGATGGTCTCTTCTCGGCGGGGTCCGGGAAGTGAACACGGTGTTGGAGTTATGTTTGACTAGGTTGTTCTAGGATCACTTCTTGATCATAGTTCATTGATCGTGCCTTTGCCTTCTCTTCTCGCTCTCATTTGCGTATGTTAGCCACCAAATATGCTAGTCGCTTGCTGCAGCTCCACCTCACACCTTTTACCTTACCTAAAAGCTTAAATAGTCTTGATCGCGAGGGTGTGAGATTGATGAGTCCCCGTGACTCACAGTGAAGGAAATATGCCCTAGAGGCAATAATAAAGTTATTATTTATTTCCTTATATCATGATAAAAGTTTATTATTCATGCTAGAATTGTATTAATCGGAAACATAATACATGTGTGAATACATAGACAAACAGAGTGTCACTAGTATGCCTCTACTTGACTAGCTCGTTAATCAAAGATGGTTATGTTTCCTAACCATGGACAAAGAGTTGTTATTTGATTAACGGGATCACATCATTAGTTGAATGATCTGATTGACATGACCCATTCCATTAGCTTAGCACCCGATCGTTTAGTATGTTGCTATTGCTTTCTTCATGACTTATACATGTTCCTATGACTATGAGATTATGCAACTCCCGTTTGCCAGAGGAACACTTTGTGTGCTACCAAACGTCACAACGTAACTGGGTGATTATAAAGGAGCTCTACAGGTGTCTCCAAAGGTACATGTTGGGTTGGCGTATTTCGAGATTAGGATTTGTCACTCCGATTGTCGGAGAGGTATCTCTGGGCCCTCTCGGTAATGCACATCACTTAAGCCTTGCAAGCATTGCAACTAATGAGTTAGTTGCGGGATGATGTATTACAGAACGAGTAAAGAGACTTGCCGGTAACGAGATTGAACTAGGTATAGGATACCGACGATCGAATCTCGGGCAAGTAACATACCGATGACAAAGGGAACAACGTATGTTGTTATGCGGTCTGACCGATAAAAGATCTTCGTAGAATATGTAGGAGCCAATATGAGCATCCAGGTTCCGCTATTGGTTATTGACCGGAGACGTGTCTCGGTCATGTCTACATTGTTCTCGAACCCGTAGGGTCCGCACGCTTAAGGTTACGATGACAGTTATATTATGAGTTTATGCATTTTGATGTACCGAAGGTTGTTCGGAGTCCCGGATGTGATCACGGACATGACGAGGAGTCTCGAAATGGTCGAGACATAAAGATTGATATATTGGAAGCCTATGTTTGGATATCGGAAGTGTTCCGGGTGAAATCGGGATTTTACCGGAGTACCGGGAGGTTACCGGAACCCCCCGGGAGGTATATGGGCCTTAGTGGGCCTTAGTGGAAGAGAGGAGAGGTGGCCAGAGATGGGCCGCGCGCCCCTCCCCCCTTGGTCCGAATTGGACAAGGAGAGGGGGCCGGCCCCCCTTCCTCCTCTCTCTCCTCTTCCCCCCCCCTCCACGAATCCTATTCCAACTAGGAAAGGGGGGAGTCCTACTCCCAGAAGGAGTAGGACTCCTCCTGGCGCGCCACACCTTGGCCGGCCGGCCCCCCTCCCTTGAACCTTTATATACGGAGGCAGGGGCACCCCTAGAGACACAAGTTGATCCACGTGATCATATTCTTAGCCGTGTGCGGTGCCCCCTTCCACCATAGTCCTCGATAATATTGTAGCGGTGCTTAGGCGAAGCCCTGCGACGGTAGTACATCAAGATCGTCACCACGCCGTCGTGCTGACGGAACTCTTCCCCGACACTTTGCTGGATCGGAGTCCGGGGATCGTCATCGAGCTGAACGTGTGCTAGAACTCGGAGGTGCCGTAGTTTCGGTGCTTGATCGGTCGGGCCGTGGAGACGTACGACTACATCAACCAAACGCTTCCGTTGTCGATCTACAAGGGTACGTAGATCATACTCTCCCCTCTCGTTGCTATGCATCACCATGATCTTGCGTGCGCGTAGGAATTTTTTTGAAATTACTACGAAACCCAACAGTGGCATCCGAGCCTAGGTTTTATATGTTGATGTTATATGCACGAGTAGAACACAAGTGAGTTGTGGGCGATATAAGTCATACTGCTTACCAGCATGTCATACTTTGGTTCGGCGGTATTGTTGGACGAAGCGGCCCGGACCAACATTACGCGTACGCTTACGCGAGACCGGTTCTCCCGACGTGCTTTGCACATAGGTGGCTTGCGGGTGACAGTTTCTCCAACTTTAGTTGAACCGAGTGTGGCTACGCCCGGTCCTTGCGAAGGTTAAAACAACACCAACTTGACAAACTATCGTTGTGGTTTTGATGCGTAGGTAAGATTGGTTCTTGCTTAAGCCCGTAGCAGCCACGTAAAACATGCAACAACAAAGTAGAGGACGTCTAACTTGTTTTTGCAGGGCATGTTGTGATGTGATATGGTCAAGACATGATGCTAAATTTTATTGTATGAGATGATCATGTTTTGTAACCGAGTTATCGGCAACTGGCAGGAGCCATATGGTTGTCGCTTTATTGTATGCAATGCAATCGCGCTGTAATGCTTTACTTTATCACTAAGCGGTAGCGATAGTCGTGGAAGCATAAGATTGGCGAGACGACAACGATGCTACGATGGAGATCAAGGTGTCGCGCCGGTGACGATGGTGATCATGACGGTGCTTCGGAGATGGAGATCACAAGCACAAGATGATGATGGCCATATCATATCACTTATATTGATTGCATGTGATGTTTATCTTTTATGCATCTTATCTTGCTTTGATTGACGGTAGCATTATAAGATGATCTCTCACTAAATTATCAAGAAGTGTTCTCCCTGAGTATGCACCGTTGCGAAAGTTCTTCGTGCTGAGACACCACGTGATGATCGGGTGTGATAGGCTCTACGTTCAAATACAACGGGTGCAAAACAGTTGCACACGCGGAATACTCAGGTTATACTTGACGAGCCAAGCATATACAGATATGGCCTCGGAACACGGAGACCGAAAGGTCGAGCGTGAATCATATAGTAGATATGATCAACATAGTGATGTTCACCAATGAAACTACTCCATCTCACGTGATGATCGGACATGGTTTAGTTGATTTGGATCACGTAATCACTTAGATGATTAGAGGGATGTCTATCTAAGTGGGAGTTCTTTAAGTAATATGATTAACTGAACCTAAATTTATCATGAACTTAGTACCTGATAGTATCTTGCTTGTTTATGTATGATTGTAGATAAATGGCCCGTGCTGTTGTTCCGTTGAATTTTAATGCGTTCCTTGAGAAAGCAAAGTTGAAAGATGATGGTAGCAATTACACGGACTGGGTCCGTAACTTGAGGATTATCCTCATTGCTGCACAGAAGAATTACGTCCTGGAAGCACCGCTGGGTGCCAGGCCTGCTGCTGGAGCAACACCAGATGTTGTGAACGTCTGGCAGAGCAAAGCTGATGACTACTCGATAGTTCAGTGTGCCATGCTTTACGGCTTAGAACCGGGACTTCAACGACGTTTTGAACGTCATGGAGCATATGAGATGTTCCAGGAGTTGAAGTTAATATTTCAAGCAAATGCCCGGATTGAGAGATATGAAGTCTCCAATAAGTTCTATAGCTGCAAAATGGAGGAGAACAGTTCTGTCAGTGAGCATATACTCAAAATGTCTGGGTATAATAATCACTTGATTCAAATGGGAGTTAATCTTCCAGATGATTGCGTCATTGACAGAATTCTCCAATCACTGCCACCAAGCTACAAGAGCTTCGTGATGAACTATAATATGCAAGGGATGAATAAGACTATTCCCGAGCTCTTCGCAATGCTGAAAGCTGCGGAGGTAGAAATCAAAAAGGAGCATCAAGTGTTGATGGTCAACAAGACCACTAGTTTCAAGAAAAAGGGCAAAGGGAAGAAGAAGGGGAACTTCAAGAAGAACAGCAAGCAAGTTGCTGCTCAAGAGAAGAAACCCAAGTCTGGACCTAAGCCTGAAACTGAGTGCTTCTACTGCAAGCAGACTGGTCACTGGAAGCGGAACTGCCCCAAGTATTTGGCGGATAAGAAGGATGGCAAGGTGAACAAAGGTATATGTGATATACATGTTATTGATGTGTACCTTACTAATGCTCGCAGTAGCACCTGGGTATTTGATACTGGTTCTGTTGCTAATATTTGCAACTCGAAACAGGGACTACGGATTAAGCGAAGATTGGCTAAGGACGAGGTGACGATGCGCGTGGGAAACGGTTCCAAAGTCGATGTGATCGCGGTCGGCACGCTACCTCTACATCTACCTTCGGGATTAATATTAGACCTAAATAATTGTTATTTGGTGCCAGCGTTAAGCATGAACATTATATCTGGATCTTGTTTGATGCGAGACGGTTATTCATTTAAATCAGAGAATAATGGTTGTTCTATTTATATGAGTAATATCTTTTATGGTCATGCACCCTTGAAGAGTGGTCTATTCTTATTGAATCTCGATAGTAGTAACACACATATTCATAATGTTGAAACCAAAAGATGCAGAGTTGATAATGATAGTGCAACTTATTTGTGGCACTGCCGTTTAGGTCATATCGGTGTAAAGCGCATGAAGAAACTCCATACTGATGGACTTTTGGAACCACTTGATTATGAATCACTTGGTACTTGCGAACCGTGCCTCATGGGCAAGATGACTAAAACGCCGTTCTCCGGTACTATGGAGAGAGCAACAGATTTGTTGGAAATCATACATACAGATGTATGTGGTCCGATGAATATTGAGGCTCGTGGCGGATATCGTTATTTTCTCACCTTCACAGATGATTTAAGCAGATATGGGTATATCTACTTAATGAAACATAAGTCTGAAACGTTTGAAAAGTTCAAAGAATTTCAGAGTGAAGTTGAAAATCATCGTAACAAGAAAATAAAGTTTCTACGATCTGATCGTGGAGGAGAATATTTGAGTTACGAGTTTGGTGTACATTTGAAACAATGCGGAATAGTTTCGCAACTCACGCCACCCGGAACACCACAGCGTAATGGTGTGTCCGAACGTCGTAATCGTACTTTACTAGATATGGTGCGATCTATGATGTCTCTTACTGATTTACCGCTATCGTTTTGGGGTTATGCTTTGGAGACGGCCGCATTCACGTTAAATAGGGCACCATCAAAATCCGTTGAGACGACGCCTTATGAACTATGGTTTGGCAAGAAACCAAAGTTGTCGTTTCTGAAAGTTTGGGGCTGCGATGCTTATGTGAAAAAGCTTCAACCTGATAAGCTCGAACCCAAATCGGAGAAATGTGTCTTCATAGGATATCCAAAGGAGACTATTGGATACACCTTCTATCACAGATCCGAAGGCAAGACTTTTGTTGCTAAGTTCGGAAACTTTCTGGAGAAGGAGTTTCTCTCGAAAGAAGTGAGTGGGAGGAAAGTAGAACTTGACGAGGTAACTGTACCTGCTCCCTTATTGGAAAGTAGTGCATCACAGAAAACTGTTTCTGTGACACCTACACCAGTTAGTGAGGAAGCTAATGATAATGATCATGAAACTTCAGAACAAGATACTACTGAACCTCGTAGATCAACCAGAGTGAGATCCGCGCCAGAGTGGTACGGTAATCCTGTTCTGGAAGTCATGCTACTAGATCATGATGAACCTACGAACTATGAAGAAGCGATGGTGAGCCCAGATTCCGCAAAATGGCTTGAAGCCATGAAATCTGAGATGGGATCCATGTATGAGAACAAAGTATGGACTTTGGTTGACTTGCCCGATGATCGGCAAGCAATTGAGAATAAATGGATCTTCAAGAAGAAGACTGACGCTGACGGTAATATTACTGTCTACAAAGCTCGACTTGTCGCAAAAGGTTTTCGGCAAGTTCAAGGGATTGACTACGATGAGACCTTCTCACCCATAGCGATGCTTAAGTCTGTCCGAATCATGTTAGCAATTGCCGCATTTTATGATTATGAAATTTGGCAGATGGATGTCAAAACTGCATTCCTGAATGGATTTCTGGAAGAAGAGTTGTATATGATGCAACCGGAAGGTTTTGTCGATCCAAAGGGAGCTAACAAAGTGTGCAAGCTCCAGCGATCCATTTATGGACTGGTGCAAGCCTCTCGGAGTTGGAATAAACGCTTTGATAGTGTGATCAAAGCATTTGGTTTTATACAGACTTTTGGAGAAGCCTGTATTTACAAGAAAGTGAGTGGGAGCTCTGTAGCATTTCTGATATTATATGTGGATGATATATTACTGATTGGAAATGATATAGAATTTCTGGATAGCATAAAGGGATACTTGAATAAGAGTTTTTCAATGAAAGACCTCGGTGAAGCTGCTTACATATTAGGCATAAAGATCTATAGAGATAGATCAAGACGTTTAATTGGACTTTCACAAAGCACATACCTTGACAAGATTTTGAAGAAGTTCAAAATGGATCAAGCAAAGAAAGGGTTCTTGCCTGTGTTACAAGGTGTGAAGTTGAGTCGGACTCAATGCCCGACCACTGCAGAAGATAGAGAGAAAATGAAAGATGTTCCCTATGCTTCAGCCATAGGCTCTATCATGTATGCAATGCTGTGTACCAGACCTGATGTATGCCTTGCTATAAGTCTAGCAGGGAGGTACCAAAGTAATCCAGGAGTGGATCACTGGACAGCGGTCAAGAACATCCTGAAGTACCTGAAAAGGACTAAGGATATGTTTCTCGTATATGGAGGTGACAAAGAGCTCATCGTAAACGGTTACGTTGATGCAAGATTTGACACTGATCCGGACGATTCTAAATCGCAAACCGGATACGTGTTTACATTAAACGGTGGAGCTGTCAGTTGGTGCAGTTCTAAACAGAGCGTCGTGGCAGGATCTACGTGTGAAGCGGAATACATAGCTGCTTCGGAAGCAGCGAATGAAGGAGTCTGGATGAAGGAGTTCATATCCGATCTAGGTGTCATACCTAGTGCATCGGGTCCAATGAAAATCTTTTGTGACAATACTGGTGCAATTGCCTTGGCAAAGGAATCCAGATTTCACAAGAGAACCAAGCACATCAAGAGACGCTTCAATTCCATCCGGGATCTAGTCCAGGTGGGAGACATAGAGATTTGCAAGATACATACGGATCTGAATGTTGCAGACCCGTTGACTAAGCCTCTTCCACGAGCAAAACATGATCAGCACCAAGGCTCCATGGGTGTTAGAATCATTACTGTGTAATCTAGATTATTGACTCTAGTGCAAGTGGGAGACTGAAGGAAATATGCCCTAGAGGCAATAATAAAGTTATTATTTATTTCCTTATATCATGATAAAAGTTTATTATTCATGCTAGAATTGTATTAACCGGAAACATAATACATGTGTGAATACATAGACAAACAGAGTGTCACTAGTATGCCTCTACTTGACTAGCTCGTTAATCAAAGATGGTTATGTTTCCTAACCATGGACAAAGAGTTGTTATTTGATTAACGGGATCACATCATTAGTTGAATGATCTGATTGACATGACCCATTCCATTAGCTTAGCACCCGATCGTTTAGTATGTTGCTATTGCTTTCTTCATGACTTATACATGTTCCTATGACTATGAGATTATGCAACTCCCGTTTGCCAGAGGAACACTTTGTGTGCTACCAAACGTCACAACGTAACTGGGTGATTATAAAGGAGCTCTACAGGTGTCTCCAAAGGTACATGTTGGGTTGGCGTATTTCGAGATTAGGATTTGTCACTCCGATTGTCGGAGAGGTATCTCTGGGCCCTCTCGGTAATGCACATCACTTAAGCCTTGCAAGCATTGCAACTAATGAGTTAGTTGCGGGATGATGTATTACAGAACGAGTAAAGAGACTTGCCGGTAACGAGATTGAACTAGGTATAGGATACCGACGATCGAATCTCGGGCAAGTAACATACCGATGACAAAGGGAACAACGTATGTTGTTATGCGGTCTGACCGATAAAAGATCTTCGTAGAATATGTAGGAGCCAATATGAGCATCCAGGTTCCGCTATTGGTTATTGACCGGAGACGTGTCTCGGTCATGTCTACATTGTTCTCGAACCCGTAGGGTCCGCACGCTTAAGGTTACGATGACAGTTATATTATGAGTTTATGCATTTTGATGTACCGAAGGTTGTTCGGAGTCCCGGATGTGATCACGGACATGACGAGGAGTCTCGAAATGGTCGAGACATAAAGATTGATATATTGGAAGCCTATGTTTGGATATCGGAAGTGTTCCGGGTGAAATCGGGATTTTACCGGAGTACCGGGAGGTTACCGGAACCCCCCGGGAGGTATATGGGCCTTAGTGGGCCTTAGTGGAAGAGAGGAGAGGTGGCCAGAGATGGGCCGCGCGCCCCTCCCCCCTTGGTCCGAATTGGACAAGGAGAGGGGGCCGGCCCCCCTTCCTCCTCTCTCTCCTCTTCCCCCCCTCCATGAATCCTATTCCAACTAGGAAAGGGGGGGAGTCCTACTCCCAGAAGGAGTAGGACTCCTCCTGGCGCGCCACACCTTGGCCGGCCGGCCCCCCTCCCTTGAACCTTTATATACGGAGGCAGGGGCACCCCTAGAGACACAAGTTGATCCACGTGATCATATTCTTAGCCGTGTGCGGTGCCCCCTTCCACCATAGTCCTCGATAATATTGTAGCAGTGCTTAGGCGAAGCCCTGCGACGGTAGTACATCAAGATCGTCACCACGCCGTCGTGCTGACGGAACTCTTCCCCGACACTTTGCTGGATCGGAGTCTGGGGATCGTCATCGAGCTGAACGTGTGCTAGAACTCGGAGGTGCCGTAGTTTCGGTGCTTGATCGGTCGGGCCGTGGAGACGTACGACTACATCAACCAAACGCTTCCGTTGTCAATCTACAAGGGTACGTAGATCATACTCTCCCCGCTCATTGCTATGCATCACCATGATCTTGCGTGCGCGTAGGAATTTTTTTTGAAATTACTACGAAACCCAACACACAGATACTTCCAAAACCAGTTTGCAGGTGCCGATGAACTGTGTAGGTGACGCAACCCAGGCTCAAGGAGGAGCTCGATGAAGATCTTGTCCTTTGTGTTGTTTCATTCTAGTTGATCATTAGTGGAGCCCAGTCAGGACGATCGGGGATCTGTGTAGCATTTGGGGTAGTCTTCTTTTATTTTGGTTCCGTAGTTGGACCTTGATTGTATCTGGATGATGTAATGCTTTATTCATGTAATTGTTTGAAGTGGCGATTGTAAGCCAACTATGTATCTCTTTCCCTTATGTATTACATGGGTTGTGTGATGATTATCTCACTTGCGACATTGCTTTCAATGCGGTTATGCCTCTAAGTCGTGCTTTGACACGTGGGAGATAAAGCCGCATCGAGGGCATTACAAGTTGGTAATCAGAGCCTTCCCCGACCTTAGGAGCCCCCTGCTTGATCGAATTGCTGGCGTTATTGAGTCTAGAAAAAATGTTTTGAGTCATTTAGGATTATATATATCGGAGAGTTAGGAATTCTTTTTACTCCTCGGTCCCTTCGTCGCTCTGGTGAGGCATCCCGACGTAGAGTTTTGACTCTTCTCTTCTCAAATTTCACTAATTTTTTTAGGATCACGCGGGTATCTTGGAATTGTTCCGATGGTTTTGTGACGAGAACATTGTTCTTGGTGCCTCCTGACATTTAGCGGTTGTGGCAGTGTCTCGGGGAGTTGAGCTCCGAGGTGTAGTCGTCACAATTTTATCGTTGCAGTTCTGGAATACCTGAGATTAGTTTCGCCGACATTGAAAATCTCTTTTATGCAGTTGTTGGTGAGATAACCTCGACGCCACCCAGTACTGGGGCGGGAGTTCGGGAGTATTGCCATAACTCGTATAACGGATGCTTTTCGAAGGTTGAGGTAAACAATTTCCGAAGGTTTCTTGGTTATGTGTTGAAGGATGGATACAACTGGACGTAGGATTTGTTAGTTTTGGGTGAGATATTATGCTTCCCCTGTATCCCCAACACCTGATTGCATAACCGGAAAATTTCGGGACTTTATAAGTGGGAATTCAAGTAGCTCCTAGGATATCTTTCCAACAAATGTATGATATGAAATTGGTGTTCGATGTCTAGTGGTCTGCCTATCCACGGTTGGTTTTACAGTGGTCTCGTTGTGTCTTAAAGAGTCCTTGGCTATGCTGACTCGGGGACGCTTCGTATGTCATGTGCACTGCCTTGTACATGATGCTGCTGTACGATCGAGCCCGTGTAGGCCCCACCACGAAAACTTCAGACGAAATCTCTATCATATGTTTGTTCTGGCTTATTCTGTAAGCCAATCTTTTGTTTTGCTTTGAGTTGTGGTATTCGAGTTGCTTCGAAGTCAAATGTTGATTCCATACCTGTTCCTAAGTGGTGTTCTCATACTCCGATGTGAATACCGATCCTTCATGATAATCGAGATTGTCATGTCAATTCTTTTCAATCGGCGTGTCTCTCTTCAAGTGGATCCATTCATTTTCAACATCCGTAAGATCAACTCAAAGTCTTCTCAACGTTATTTGTTTCATCTGTCCCAAGTTTCCTTTTGTTTCCCACCCTCCCACCCCTTTTCTTCGAGGAATCAGATTTCTTAATCAAGTATCCATCTTATCGATGGGAAGTCACTCCATTCTTTTCCGTCAATGTTCTTATCCGGTGATTCTCATGAAGATTCTAATGGAGCTTCTAGTGTTGTATTCTTCGATCTTTTCTTCTCCGGTGGATTTAATTCAAGCTTTATCGATCATATCCTTTCCTCGTTTCTAATGTTTTATCATGCCGGTGCACCTCTTAATCATTCCTCTCGCTATTAATTGTTCCAGAGTGCTCAAGATATCTAGAAGATTCGTGTTTCCACTCTGCTTTCATTCAAGCTCCTTCGAGGATGTTATCTCTTTTGAGCCATCTAATTCAACCGGTGCAATCTCTCTTTTAAATATCTTCAACGGTATTTCTTTTGAGTGGGCCCTAACCCACAGGTCTTTTACCAGGATCTTACCTGACTCTTTTAATTTTACAGGAGCTATTCTCTAATCTTTTAAAGTTTGGCGTAAGAATGAATTATCATCACTCAAATGTCTTTCACCAAGATCTTTCAAATTCTTTTCATCGTTGGTTAAACCTTTCCAATTTTAATTCCGGAGTGTCTCAACAATTCTTGGTGGTGTTTCTCGTCGTCATTCTCGGATTTTGAAGACCGAAGAAGAGTTTTTCCTCCATATCTTATCGGTTCTCTTAGAGATTCGTTGTTCTAGCATTATGCCATCATCTCATAATTGTTTTCGATTGTGAGATTTCTTTTCACCCTTTCGGAGCAATTTAGGAGTCTTTTCAGTTTGATTCTCCGGAGCCCATCATCTTAGGATTATTCATTCTAGCTTCCAGCTCTCGTTTCTGCAAATCTTACCGGTGCATCATTCAAATATCCTCTGATCAGCTCGTGGTCTTTTCGTTCACTTGCATCTAAATTCTCTCAAGTTTCTTCGTTCATGTCATAATTCTACCCGGTGTTTCTTTATCTTTTCTTCAATCATTTTTCAATTCTTACGGTTTTCGTTCAAGATTTCTCTTCCTTCATTTCATATCAATTCATTCGTTCTTTCATCCTACCGGTGGATCGTCGAAGACCTTTCTCAAGTTTATGCTATATCTATCTTAACCATTTCTTGCTAAAAGAATAAGTAGTATGCCAAATCCGTTACTTGTCATCAATTTAAATTGGTGAAGGATAAGCATAATGTAATTCTTATTCTTGATTCACCCAAATGTTTAATTCCTTATTCCGGAGGTTCATCAAATTCTCGGTTTCACTTGATTCATCTTTCTTTTCCCGGAGTTCCAAGTTCTCTCAATTATTTCATCGCGAAGATCCATTTAATCATTGCAAGGATTAACCTTGTGTTTTCAACTTCTCTTTCCTTTCGTTTGATCATTCTTTTATTACTGAAGTTCTTCATGGAGGCTCTACATGATGGTTCATCAAGGATTTAATTCCTTCTCGAAGTGTTCATTGAGATTCCCTTCAGAGGAGCTCAAGTATTCCTCTTCTTGCATTCGAAAGTGCAATTCTTTCTACAGTATCATTTGAGGTGGTATTATGTCATTCTTGATAATTTGAGTTCATGTTTCATGATTCACATGTTGTTAAGAATGAGGTATTTTAAATCCATTAATCTCTTCATTGGAGTTATATTGGGTTATATTTCACCTAAAGCTTTCCCTAAGGATTTTGCTATTTATGGTGCTCATAAATGACCCAAGTTCTTCATCTTTCCTCCCGGGGAAATATTTTCTCGTCTCCTTGTTCATATCAATCCAATTCTTTTTCCCGTGAGTGGCAGAATCTCACCTCATAGTTTTGAGTTGTTCTCCATAAGCCCACTACAAGATTATTCTTTTCGTTGTTGATAATCCAACAACTCCTTCTAGCTTTTATTGTAAGCGTGCTCTACCAAGAATTTGTTTCCCTTCATTCTTTCCATTCCACTCTTTCATTTCTCCCGGAGGCATTGTGATGTTGCTCTCTTCAACCCATCTTCTTGTTTTGTCAAGATCACTTTTCTTTCCTTTACTTATCCATTTAACCGGAGTGTTGTGCCCTCTGCTCAAGTTCTTTTCTTCTTATCTCTTTTCAACTGGAGTGATGTCCGAATTTATTCTTCCTTGTTCCTCTTTTCTAACGGAGAGTTATCAACTTCATTCGTCTCAGTTGTATTCGTTTCTCGAAATGGCTTAACCTTTCAAGGTTCTTTGGTTTCACTCGCTTGTCAAAGAAGCAACTTAGTTTTACCTCTTCTCTTCCTCTTCTTTTTCCCTCCGGTGCCATAGTAGATCTCGGGACGAGATCCTCTCGTAGTGGTGGAGTGTTGTGACGCCCCAAGACCGGAGCTGCAGATGCCTTCCAGGGTTTTCGGGTTTCGTTGTGTGTTTTGTTTGGTCTATTGCATTTCATCTTTGCATCATGTGCATTGCATCATGTCATCATGCCATCATGTCATTTCTTTTCTTAACTCAACTAAATAAATGGCATGGATCTTTTATCCATTTAAACTGAGGGAATTCATGTGGTGATTTCTCTATATAACATATCCTCCCAATATTTTAGGGAGCTATATTAAATATTCCATTTTCAGAATCACCCATAACACACATGAAAAATATTTTCCATGTCTATTCCTCTTCGAGTTTGACCTTCAAACCTTGCCAATATTTCTCATCTCTTTTATCGAGGCTCCTCTAAAAGTCCCAGCCCATTTAGAGTCCTTTCGAATGGGTTTCAAAATTCAAACATGTTGAATTAAATTCAACATGTGCGAATCTATTGTTCTCCAAAATTCCTCTTGCCATTTTATTTAATTTCCTCACATTTTTGTGAGTCCAGAAATATTACCCTCGTGCGCTAATTCTTTCCCTAACCCCCTCCCTCTTTTCTTTTCTTCCCTAATTTTTGTTTTATGCTTAGAGAGAAGAGAGAGTGAGAGAGAGAAAGAGCCCAACCAAGATCCAGGCGCATCCCCTTCTCTTCTGGGCCGGCCTTTTGGCCCACCTAGTCCTAACCCTAGGACGAACCCAACTCCCTCGTTCTCTCCCTCATTTCTCTCCCCTTGCGCCACTAGGGAGCCTGATCTCGCTCGTCCCCATCTCCCTCTCGACCCCTTCGTCCTGATCCCACGCAACCGCCACTGCCGAAGCTCCTCCTCCCCTCGCCTCCGCCCTGCTGCTTCGTCCTTGACCTCCGCCGGACCTCTAGTGCACCTCCGCGTCGCCGGAGTTCTCAGCCTTCCCCCTCGCTCGCGTTCACAACCGCGAGGCAGTGCTTCTCCTCCGCGCGCCCATGGTCCTCCCTTCGTCGTCGTGAGCGGCAACAGGAGCGTCGCCGAGCCCTCGTGCCCGCGACCCTGCGACTGCGTTGACCATCAGCTCCAGCCGGTGAGCTCCCTGCTGTGTGCGTCCCGTCTCTGACCCCTGCGCCCGATTCCCAGTGACGCCAGTCTCCAGGAGCTCCCTACCGCGTCCTTGATCCGGCGAGCTCCGCTGCCGGATTGCACTGCCACCCGCTCCTCCCTCGATCTCGCAGGAATCAAGCACCGCTGAGCAGCTCCCTCTCCTGCGCGCCTCGCTGCCGTCTCCTCCGCCGCTGTGCCAGTTCGCCACCGCGCCGACGCCGCCGACGACCATCCCGGCCAACCTTCATCGCCGGTCGTCCTCCAGCAAGCATGTCTACGTGCCCTGCATCCTCGACCTTCCCGGAGCACCGATCGACGCCGATGTCCCCTGGTTTCCCTCTGTCTCGCCTGTGCTCTCCTTGGAGCATAGCACCACATCGCCCGATCTGATCCAGCTGCTGTCGGTTTCTTCGCTGCTGCTGCTGTTTTGCTTCTGTTGCTGCATCTCCGGCCGTCCCCGTCGTTCATAGGCGACCGCACCCGTTGGCTCCTGTGATGCCTGCTGCTGCCGTTGTTTCCCTAGGTCAAACGAACAAAACACCTCCACCGGAGGCCGCCAAGACCGTCCAGGATTCGCCAAGTACAACACCATCGGTGCCCCTCCAAGTTTGATGTTGGAACATGCACGACTACGCGGATTCGCCAAGTACCACGACGCCCCCCGAAGAGTTCGGGTTCGACAAGTCCGATGTCGCACTTGTACAACTACGCTGCCGAGATCGAGACCGGCGAGACCGACATTGTAACCTATGCCAAGTACCTCTACCGGCGACTCGAACATCTATGAACCGTGTACAATTACCGCCGCTATAATTTTGACGAGAAACATGTACCACTACCGTCAAGAGTACCTCTACCGTCGGCATGTACCCCTACTTCCACTATCGTCACGAGAACAACTACTTCCTCTACGAACTCGAACCCCTCGAGAATGCTTCCTTGGAAGGTATAACCACCGAGACGACGCCCGTGAACAAATGTTGTGTGATGTTTGAGATGCTCGTGGTTGCATCGTGTCCGAGTTGTTCTTTGCGAGTTCCTCGTTGCCTTGCCGTCGACATGTGGGAACCCGGTATCCAGGAGCACCCCATCTTCTTGCATGACACGCTCCCGTCACTTTTCCTTTTGCATCGGTATCTCAATCGAGTTACTAAGAACCGGAATGTTGCCGTGGCATCACTTTAGGATTCATCGCCGTGGCCCCCTTTCGTTTCCGCCACGATGACAAATGATTCATAATATGCTCTTGTTAACATTTTCATAAAACCTGCATAAACTTGCAATGTCATCCGCATCATGTTAACAACATCAAGAATGTTTAATTTTTTGTTTGCATTAATTTGCTAAATGCATATGGGGATTTATCGGATTTGTTGTTTGTTATAGCCGGCCCCATTTAAATTGTTTAGATAGTATATTTTGTTATGCTTCACCTCTTGCCATGTTAACCAACATTTAGTATTGTTGAGTACCTAACCGGGAGTGAACTAAATAATTGATGTGGTGTTCCGTCAATATGCAACTCGTTGCATATTGGGCTCCACTTAACTTGTAGTTTTATTTGTGCACTTTGCCATGCCATGCATATTTAAACCGGACATGCATCATACTTGGTTGTGCATCATGCCATGCTTATGTGATGTTTGTTCACTATGTTGTTTGCTTCTTTCCGGTGTTGCTTCTTCGGGTAGTTCCGATAATGTCGCGTTTGTGAGGATTCGTTCAACTACGTCCGTTTGTCTTCTTCATCGACCCGTTCTTCTTCCTTGCGGGATCTCAGGCAAGATGGCCATACCCTCGAAATCACTTCTATCTTTGCTTTCTAGTTGCTCGCTCTTTTGCTATGCCTATGCCGCGATACCTATCACACGCTTTATCATGCCTCCCATATTGTTGAGCCAAGCCTCTAACCCACCTTGTCCTAGCAACCGTTGTTTGGCTATGTTACCACTTTGCTCAGCCCCTCTTATAGCGTTGTTAGTTGCAGGTGAAGATTGGAGCTTGTTCCATGTTGGAACATGGATATTTTGTTGTGATATCACAATATCTTTTATTTATTTAATGCATCTATATACTTGGTAAAGGGTGGAAGGCTCGGCCTTATGCCTGGTGTTTTGTTCCACTCTTGTCGCCCTAGTTTCCGTCATATCAGTGTTATGTTCCCGGATTTTGCGTTCCTTACGTGGTTGGGTTATAATGGGAACCCCTTGACAGTTCGCCTTGAATAAAACTCTTCCAGCAATGCCCAACATTGGTTTTACCATTCGCCACCTAGCCTTTTCTTTCCCTTGGGTTCTACAGACTCAAGGGTCATCTTTATTTAAACCCCCCCTGGGCCAGTGCTCCTCTGAGTGTTGGTCCAACCGAGTAGACTGCGGGGCCACCTCGGGGCAACTTGAGGGTTGGTTTTACTCGTAGGATGTCTCATCTGAGTGTGCCCTGAGAACGAGATATGTGCAGCTCCTATCGGGATTTGTCGGCACATTCGGGCGGTGTTGCTGGACTTGTTTTACCATTGTCGAGGATGTCTTGTAACCTGGATGCCGAGCCTGATCGGATTGTCTTGGGAGAAGGAATATCCTTCGTTGACCGTGAGAGCTTGTGATGGGCTAAGTTGGGACACCCCTGCAGGGTTTTGAACTTTCGAAAGCCGTGCCCGCGGTTATGGGCAGATGGGAATTTGTTAATGTCCGGTTGTAGAAAACCTGAAGTTTATCTTAATTAAAATGCATCAACCGCGTGTGTAATCGTGATAGTCTCTTCTCGGCGGGGTTCAAGAAGTGAACACGGTGTTGGAGTTATGTTTACTAGGTTGTTCTAGGATCACTTCTTGATCATAGTTCATCGATCGTGCCTTTGCCTTCTCTTCTCGCTCTCATTTGCGTATGTTAGCCACCAAATATGCTAGTCGCTTGCTGCAACTCCACCTCATACCTTTTACCTTACCTAAAAGCTTAAATAGTCTTGATCGTGAGGGTGTGAGATTGCTGAGTCCCCGTGACTCACAGATACTTCCAAAACCAGTTTGCAGGTGCCGATGAACTGTGCAGGTGACGCAACCCAAGCTCAAGGAGGAGCTCGATGAAGATCTTGTCCTTTGTGTTGTTTCATTCTAGTTGATCAGTAGTGGAGCCCAGTCGGGACGATCGGGGATCTGTGTAGCATTTGGGGTAGTCTTCTTTTATTTTGGTTCCGTAGTCGGACCTTGATTGTATCTGGATGATGTAATGCTTTATTCATGTAATTCTGTGAAGTGGCAATTGTAAGCCAACTATGTACCTCTTTCCCTTATGTATTACATGGGTTGTGTGAAGATTATCTCACTTGCGACATTGCTTTCAATGCATTTATGACTCTAAGTCGTGCTTCAACACGTGGGAGATATGGCCGCATCGAGGGTGTTACACTATCGTTTGGAGGAAGTCGACTTTGACGATCCGAATACGAACGTGCGAGGACGTCGCGCCTTAGCAATCGCTAAACCAACTCCGAGAGGTTATTGACCACACCGAAGCATGATCAACCTGACCACGAAGGTCTGTTTCCTGTAGGCAAATGAAGAACAACCAAGAAACTAAGATTGCAGTCTGGATAATTGCGAATATAAGTGGAAAGCTTTATTGATCAAAGGTGGGTTCTGTGACGCCTTTGTCTGGTCATTGAACACAAACGAAGTACACGAAGTTGCAGCTATGTCGAACTTTAATTTAAACAAAACCAAAAGTCTAAACGACGCCCTAAGGGTTGCATATATGGAGGAAGAGGGGGGAATTTCGTGGCCTTTGGAGGAGGGGTCCGAAACCAACCCTAACTCTTGTTTCCCCACACATACGGACTCCAAAAATAGCCTATACTTAAGTATTTCGAAAATACATGGGCCTGGCCCAATAATAAGGTGATGCAACACCTGGAATAGCCTCTGGACGAAATTTATGAAGTGGCATATTGTATATTTCGTCCAAGGCTTCATGCACTCCTTATGGTGGCTTCAAAGTCCTGAAATCATCACTTGTAACTCCATTCTTGATCCCCTTGCGCATGCCATCATCTCCATGCTTGGTCTTGCTCCAGTGTTCATCCCTCTTATCCTTGCCAGGCCCTTCATTTGCAAGCAAAACAAATGTATCCAATTTAGGCAGCATCATATTCTCATGAACATTAGAATCATTACCAAGAAACGAAAGTACCTGATAATTTAATTGGCGTGCGCGAGCTCTAGTAATTGCTCCAGTATGTATAGCAGCAGGGGCTGTGGGTGTAACAATGGTATTGATGTCCTCATCATCCTCCCCTTCTTGAAACGAAGTCGTCCTCGACGAAAGCTCATCTTCCTCACCCAAATAAGGCTTCGAATCTGCAATGTTAAAAGTGGTACTAACCCCAAAATCTACAGGCAGCTCAAGTTTATATGCATTATCATTTATTTTCTCTAACACCTTAAAAGGACCACCAGCATGTGGCGTTAGCTTTGATTTGCGCAAATTAGGAAATCTATCCTTACACAAATGTAACCAAACAAGATCTCCAGGTGCAAACACAATATGTTTTCTACCCTTATCTCCAGCAAGTTTATATTTAGCATTCATACGCTCAATGTTTTCCTTAGTTAACTCATGCATTTTTAAAATCAATTCAACACGTTCTTTAGCATCAAAATTAACCTTCTCCGAAGATGGAAGAGGCAACAAATCAATAGGTGCACGAGGTAGGAAACCATACACACTTTCAAAAGGGCACATCTTAGTAGTAGAATGCAATGAACGATTATAAGCAAATTCAACATGAGGCAAGCATTCTTCCCACATTTTCTTATTATTCTTCAAAACAGCCCTAAGCATAGTAGAGAATGTTTTATTGACTACTTTAGTTTTCCATCAGTTTGGGGGTGACAAGTAGTACTAAAAAGCAGTTTAGTCCCCAACTTAGCCCATAAACATCTCCAAAAGTGGCTAAGAAATTTAGTATCACGATCTAAAACAATAGTATTTGGCACACCATGCAAGTGAATAATTTCACGAAAGAACAAATCAGCAACATTAACAACATCATCGCTTTTATGACATGGTATAAAGTGTGCCATTTTCGAGAACCTATCCACGACAACAAATATGCTATCCCTCCCCTTCTTTGTTCGAGGTAAACCTAAAACAAAGTCCATATATATATCCTCCCAAGGAACACCAGGTACAGGCAAAGGCATATATAAACCATAAGGATTGAGTCCTGACTTAGCTTTTTGACATGTAGTGCAGCGAGCAACAAAATGCTCAACATCCCATCTCATCTTTGGCCAAAAGAAATGTGTAGCAAGTATATCCTCCGTCTTCTTGACGCCAAAGTGTCCCATTAATCCTCCTCCATGCGCCTCCTGCAACAACAAAAGACGAACAGAGCTAGCTGGAATGCATAGCTTGTTAGTACGAAACACAAATCCATCATTAAGAACGAACTTGTTCCAAGTTCTCCCTTCCTTACAATGCTGCAATACATCTTTATATTCAACATCATGCACATATTGATCTTTGATGGTCTCCAAACCAAATATTTTAAAGTCAACTTGTGAAAGCATAGTATAACGATGAGACAATGTATCAACAATAACATTTTCTTTACCCTTCTTGTGTTTAATGACATAAGGGAAAGTCTCAATGAATTCAACCCATTTAGCATGTCTACGGTTCAATTTTTCTTGACTTTTAATGTGTTTCAAAGATTCATGATCAGAATGTATAACAAATTCCTTGGGCCATAAATAATGTTGCCATGTTTCTAAGGTCCGAACAAGAGCATATAATTCTTTATCATAAGTAGAATAGTTCAGACTAGGCCCACTCATTTTTTCCAGAAAATTATGCAACAGGTTTGCCATCTTGTAATAACACACCTCCTAATCCAATTCCACTAGCATCACATTCAAGCTCAAAAGTCTTATTAAAATCAGGAAGTTGGAGTAAAGGAGCATGTGTCAAATTATCTCTCAATACCGTGAAGGCTTCTTCCTATGCGGTACCCCAAACAAAAGGCACATCCTTCTTTGTAAGCTCATTGAGAGGTGTAGCAATGGTGCTGAAATCTCTCACAAAACGCCTATAGAAACCAGCGAGGCCAAGGAAACTCCTCACTTGTGTGACCGTTTTGGGCTGCGGCCAACTCTCAATAGCTTCAATCTTGGCTTCATCAACTTCAATTCCCTGTGGAGTAACAACATAGCCAAGCAAGATACTCGGTCGGTGCAAAAGGTGCACTTTCCAAGGTTACCAAACAAACGTTCATCACGTAGAGCAATAAAAACAGCATGCAAATGTTCCAAATGTTCCTCCAAAGATTTACTATATATCAGTATATCATCAAAATAGTCTACCACAAATCGTCCAATGAAAGCAGGTAAAACTTCATTCATTAACCTCATGAAAGTACTAGGTGCATTAGTTAACCTAAAAGGCATGACTAACCACTCATATAAACCAAACTTAGTTTTAAATGCAGTTTTCCATTCATCTCCCAATTTCATACGAATTTGATGGTATCCACTATGCAAATCAACTTTGGAGAATATTGTAGAGCCACTCAATTCATCAAGCATATCATCGAACCTAGGAATAGGATGACGATAACGAATAGTAATATTACTAATGCCTCTACAATCAACACACATACGCGATGTACCATCCTTTTTCGGCACTAGAATAATAGGAACAACACAAGGACAAAGGGATTTGCGAATATAACCTTTGTCGAGCAGCTCCTGGACTGGACGCATAATCTCCTTCGTCTCCTCTGGTGGATTGGTACCGTATGGTGCACAGTTGGGTAGCGAAGCACCAGGAATTAAGTCAATCTGATGCTCAATCCCTCGAATAGGTGGTAATCCCGTTGGCACATCTTGTGGAAAGACGTTAGCGAACTCCTGCAAAATGTTAGTAACAACAGGAGGCAAAGAGGAAGGCACGTCCTCGAATGAAAATAATGTCTCTTTGCACACAAAAGCATAACAAACAGATTTGCTGAAATCTAGATCATCAATATCAGATTTGGTGGCAAGTAAGCATGCACTTTTCAATTTAATTTTAGAAGCAACATTAGATGGTTTATCATTAGACTTCATGTGTTGCTCAAATTATTTTGCCACAATCTGATTTTCACTCTTATTTTTCTCCTGTTTTGCTTTATTAGCTCTATTAATATCATCTTTCAAAATGGAATCAGGAGTCATAGGAAGCAAAGTAATATTTTTATCCTTATGAACAAGAGTATACTGATTGTTTCTACCATGGTGTACATAATTTTTATCAAATTGCCATGGTCTACCAAGTAATAAAGAACATGCTTGCATAGGTACCACATCACAATCAACATAATCAGCATATGTAGAGATACTAAAATGCACACGAACGGTACGTGTTACCTTAACCTTGCCGCTGTTGTTGAACCATTGGATGTAGTAAGGATGTGGATGCGGTCTTGTGGTGAGAGAGAGCTTCTCCACCATCTCCATGCTAGCCAAGTTGTTGCATCTCCCTCCATCTATGATGATGCAAATATAACGTTCCTTCACAACTCCCTTGGTATGGAACAAATTATGCCTCTGATTTTGCTCAGCTTGTGTAACCTGCACACTCAAAACACATTGAGCAACTAAACATTCATACCCGTCAGCATCTTCAGCAGCCATGTATTGCGTCTCATGATCAGAATCATCTCCACCATGTTCTTCATGTGTAATAAGAGCCAAAGTCTCCTCATCATAGTCAGTAGCAGACTCATACCCACCATCCTTAGTAGCAATCATCACATGCTAAGATTTGCATTCTCTCGCAAAATGTCCTCTTCCCTTACAACGACGACAAATAATATCACTTGTGTGCCCTGTTGACGCCATGGAAGAAGAAGAGCTCTGCGCAGGCCCGACAGGTGTGCTCTTGGCAGATAGTGGTGGTTGTGCCTGCTTTCTTGTATCACGGCTGGAGGTGGCACCTGATGGAGGTGCTGTTGTAGTGGAAGTAGAGGATGCACGTGGTGTCCATGATGAAGATCGACCTGCAGAAAAGTTAGTTCGTGCCAATGCCTGTCGATCCTGCACTTCACATTCAGCTTTACAAGCAAGATGGAATAAAGGAGTGATATTATTATACTCCTTATACTCTAGAATGGTCTGAATATCTATATTTAATCCACCCATAAAATGTGCAAGTATAGCTTCATTCTCCTCAACAATAACACATCTAATCATGCCAGTTTGTAATTCCTGATAATATTCTTCTACAGAATTTTTTCCTTGTGTTAAACGCAACAATTTTTGAATTAATTCACGTTGATAATATGGTGGAACCCAACGAGTACACATAGCAGTTTTCAAACCAGCCCAAGTAGCTGGAATAGGATATAATCTACAATGTTCAGACCACCAAACACATGCAAAACTAGTGAAAGAACAAACAACAGCAGGAACACGTCTCTCCTCGAGATATTGTAAACATGTAAAACATTGTTCAGTTTCTAACTCCCAAGTAAGATATATATCATGAACATATCTACCCTCAGATGGTGGAATATTCAACTTTAGTTTAGGAAAAAGGTCATGATCTCATACCTCAGGTGGTGGTGCAGCCCTACCATTTGTGATGATATACTTGAGGACGACCTGGTGGTGGTGGTGCTGGTGGTTGCACGTAGTTCTGATTTTGATCAACCTCATCCTCGTAATGGTCCTCCACCTCTGCAGTAGCAGCAGGAGCTACAGAAGCATCAACATCGACACCAGAATTTTTCCTAGGGTCAATGGGAACACGCTGTGCTCATCCCACTTAATTTGGAAGGCGTTGTTGTTGTTGTTGTTTTTGTTGTTGTTGTTGTTGTTGTTGTTGTTGTTGTTGTAGAGGTGTGTTAGGTGCAGCCGGTGGTGGTGGTGGAAGACGCGCGAGCAATTCATAAACTTGTTATCGAGCTTTGTTTCGAACGTCTTCTCCGTGCTATCTATCTTCTCCATGGCCTCTTCAAATCATTTTAGCACATCTTGCACCTGTCCACTCATCATTTGCTGAAATTTATCATGCAACTCTTTATTCGTCATGTTCTCCCAGTCAGTCTTGTCGGCTTGTGATCCTGCCATGGTTAGCAGCAATAGAAACACACAAGAATATGATCCTACATACTGCTAACAAGAGGTGGTGGTGGGTGTCACAAATCCGTCAAGCAAATCTCAAATTCTTACCAGTTCTTACCATGCAACAGGTGGTGATCGGCAACCGTTGTAGTCAAAACTCTCAAAAGCTTGGATAGAGCGATTTCCAGGGAGAGTCAAACGCACGACATAGATGTATGTGGAGCTGGGAAGGCTTATAATATGGTTGCAAAAAGGGTCAGCAATAATCAATTCAGAGATGCAAAGTTGAATAAACGCTCAACGACGGTACTATGCTGGTCCTAGGCTAGACCATACTAGAGACATGAGCCTAGAACACAAACAAAATCACGGCACGACACGTAAACAAAGGAGGAGCACTCTCTGATTTTTTCCCTTTTTCACTTTTTTTCCTCTTTTTTTTGCTCCACAACATTTTAAGTTTGGAACTATTTTTCTTCTGCGGGTAGCACAGAAATTGGGGAGTCCGACTTGGTCATGACTCGAAGTATCGCATGATCTGGAACTCGAAAACAAAGCAACAAATACTGGACTTGGACTGGCGGAGATGAAACTGGTGGAAACTCGGACTGGTGGCGAATATATGTAGGACGGTGGAACACGGACTGGTGGCAAATCTGTGATGGAGGTGGACTCGGATTATCATGATGGCGGTGGATATGTGGTATATGGCAGCGGCGATGACGATGGTGCTATATGGCAGCAGTGATGACGATGGTGGTATATGGCAGCGGTGACGATGATGGTGGTATATGGCAGCGGTGATGATGACGATGCGGTGGCGGCATGACTACTTGTGAACATAACTCGAAACTCTAAAGGACTAGACACTAAGGCTAGCAACTACACACGACGATGCAACCGCAAATTCAACAATGAAAAACCCTAAAAAGATTATGCAAAGGCTCAGATTGGTTCATATATGATGAACTAACCCTAATTTTTTCTGTGGCTTTTCCGTGGACTATAGGTATGAAGAACAGACTCGATCTAAACTACCAAAAACTGTAAAATCTCAGCGAGCAACCTGGAAATCTGATACCACTTGATAGAGGCAAAGGTGTCCTGTTTTTCGATGAGATGGTGGCTATCGTTTGGAGGAAGTCGACTTTGATGATCTGACTATGAACGTGCGAGGATGTTGCGCCTTAGCAATCGCTAAACCAACTTCGAGAGGTTATTGACCACGCCGGAGCACGATCAACTTGACCACGAAGGTCCGTTTCCTGCAGGCAAACAGAGAACAAGCAAGAAACTAAGATTGCAATCTGGATATTGCGAATATAAGAGGAAAGCTTTATTGATCAAAGGTGGGGTTCTGTGACGCCTTTGTCTGGTCGTTGAACACAAACGAAGTATGCGAAGTTGCAGCTATGGCGAACTTTAATCTAAACAAAACCCAAAGTCTAAACGATGCCCTAAGGGATGCATATATGGAGGAAGATGGGGAATTTCGTGGCCCTTGGAGGAGGGGTCCGAAACCAACCCTAACTCTTGTTTCCCCACACATACGGACTCTAAAAACAGCCTATACTTAAGTATTTCGAAAATACATGGGCCTGGCCCAATAATAAGGTGAAGCAGCACCTAGAATAGCCTCTGGACGAAATTTATGAAGTGGCATCTTGTATATTTCGTCCAAGGCTTCATGCACTCCTTATGGCGGCTTCGAAGTCCTGAAATCATCACTTGTAACTCCGTTCTTGATCTCCTTGTGCATGCCATCATCTCCATTCTTGGTCTTGCTCCAGTGTTCATCCCTCTTATCCTTGCCAGGCCCTTCATTTGCAAGCAAAACAAATGTATCCAATTTAGGCAGCATCATATTCTCATGAACATTAGAATCATTACCAAGAAACGGAAGTACCTGATAATTTAATTGGCGTGCGCGAGCTCTAGTAATTGGTGGAGTATGTATACCAGCAGGGGCTGTGGGTGTAACAATGATATTGATGTCCTCATCACTGTCCCTCACTTGTTGGATCAAGAAGGAGAGGACGCCGCCGAGCCGTACGCGTGCTAAACTCGAAGGTGCTACACGTGCGGTACTTGGATCAGATTGGCCCGCGACGTGAGTACGACTACGCCAACCACGATCTCTAGATCGTTAACGCTTTTGGTCTATAAGGGTATGTAGACACCACTCACCTCTCGTTGCTATATATCTCCTAGATTAGATCTTGGGTGTTCATATGATTTTTTTCATGCTTCGTTCCCCAACAGTGGCATCAGAGCTAGGTCTATGCGTACATGTATTTGCATGAGTAGAACACAAAGTTGTCATGGGTGTTGATGTTCAGATTGCTTACTTCCTTGTCTTATTTGGATTCGGCGGTATTCTGGGTGTTGGGGAACGCAATATTTCAAAAAAATTCCTACGATCACGCGAGATCTATCTAGGAGATGCATAGCAACGAGCGGGGAGAGTGTGTCCACGTACCCTCGTAGACCGAAAGCAGAAGCGTTTAGTAACACGGTTGGTGTAATCAAACATCTTCGTGATCCAACCGATCCAAGTACCAAACTCACGGCACCTCCGCGATCTGCACATGTTCAGCTCGGTGACGTCCCTCGAACTCTTCATCCAGTTGAGGCTGAGGGAGAGTTTCATCATCACGACGGCATGGTGACGGTGATGATGAAGTTACCGGCGCAGGGCTTCGCCTAAGCACTACGACAATATGACCGAGGTGGAAAACTGTGGAGGGGGGCACCGCACACGGCTAAGAGATTGTCTGTTCTACCTTTGGTTGCCCCCTCCCCACGTATATAAAGGAGGGGGAGGAGGAGGCCGACCAAGGAGGAGGCACGCCATGGGGGGAGTCCTACTAGGACTCCAAACCTAGTAGGATTCGTCCCCCTTTCCTATTCCAAGTGGGAGAAGGGGGGAAGGAGGAGGAGGAGAGAAGGAAGGAGGGGGGCGCCGCCCCCTACCCTTGTCCAAGTCGGATTGGGGCAAGGGGGGCGCGCGCCACCTCCTGGCCAGCCCTCTCTCTTCTCCACTAAGGCGCATGAGGCCCAATAGCTTTCGGGAGGGGGGGGGGGTTCCGGGAACCCTTGGTACTCCGAAACTTATCCGAAATGACCCGAACCATTTTGGTGTCCGAATGTAACCTTCCAATATATGAATCTTTATGTCTTGACCATTTTGAGACTCCTCGTGATGTCTGTGATCTCATCCGGGACTCCGAACAACCTTCGGTCATCAAATCACATAAACTCATAATACAAATAGTCATCGAACGTTAAGCGTGCGGACCCTACGGATTCGAGAACTATGTAGACATGACCGAGATACATCTCTGGTCAATAACCAATAGCGGAACCTGGATGCTCATATTGGCTCGTACATATTCTATGAAGATCTTTATCGGTCAAACCACATAACAACATACGTTGTTCCCTTTGTCATTGGTATGTTACTTGCCCGGGATTCGATCGTCGGTATCATCATACCTAGTTCAATCTCATTACCGAAAAGTCTCTTTACCCGTTCCATAGTGCATCATCCCATAACTAACTCATTAGTCACATTGCTTGCAAGGCTTATAGTGATGTGCATTACCGAGAGGGCCCAGAGATACCTCTCCGACAATCAGAGTGACAAATCCTAATCTCGATCTATGCCAACTCAACAAACACCATCGGAGACACCTGTAGAGCATCTTTATAATCACCCAGTTACGTTGTGACATTTGATAGCACACTAAGTGTTCCTCCGGTATTCGGGAGTTGCATAATCTCATACTCATAGGAACATGTATAAGTCATGAAGAAAGCAATAGCAATAAACTAAACGATCATAGTGCTAAGCTAACGGATGGGCCTTGTCCATCACATCATTCTCTAATGATGTGATCCCGTCTATGAAATGACAACACATGTCTATGGCTAGGAAACTTAACCATCTTTGATCAACGAGCTAGTCTAGTAGAGCCATACTAGGGACACTCTGTTTGTCTATGTATTCACACATGTACTAAGTTTCTGGTTAATACAATTCTAGCATGAATAATAAACATTTATCATGATATAAGGAAATATAAATAACAACTTTATTATTGCCTCTAGGGCATATTTCCTTCAGCGGGATGAAGCGGCTCAGACCAGCCTTACATGGCCTCGTACATGAAACCGGTTCCACTATTTGACATGCAACTTGTATTGCATAAAAGTCGCTTTGCGGGTGTCTGTCTCTCCCACTTTAGTCGAATATGATTTGACAAAGGTTGTCCTTGTAGAAGGTTAAAAGGCAACTTGTATATCACCGTTGTGGTTTTGCGTAGATAAGAAGTGTTCTTATAGTATGCCCTAGCAGCCACGTAAAAATTGCAACAATAAAGTAGAGGACGTCTAACTTGTTTTTGCAGGGCATGTTGTGATGTGGTATGGCCTAAACGTGATGTGATATATGTTGATGTATGAGATGATCATGTTTTGTAATAGGTTCACGACTTGCATGTCGATGAGTATGGAAACCGGCAGGAGCCATAGGGTTGTTGTCGGTGTCAAAACCGGCGGATCTCGGGTACGGGGTCCCGAACTGTGCGCCTAAGGCGGATGGTAACAGGAGGCAGGGGACACGATGTTTTACCCAGGTTTGGGCCCTCTTGATGGAGGTGAAACCCTACGTCCTGCTTGATTTATTCTTGATAATATGAGTAGTACAAGAGTTGATCTACCACGAGATTGGAGAGTCTAAACCCTAGAAGCTAGCCTATGGTATGATTGTATGTTGTCCTATGGACTAAAACCCTCCGGTTTATATAGACACCGGAGGGGGCTAGGGTTACACAAGGTCGGTTACAAAGGAGGAGATATACATATCCGTATTGCCTAGCTTGCCTTCCACGCCAAGTAGAGTCCCATCCGGACACGGGACGAAGTCTTCAATCTCGTATCTTCATAGTCCAACAGTCCGGCCAAAGGATATAGTCCGGCTGTCCGGAGACCCCCTAATCCAGGACTCCCTCAGTAGCCCCTGAACTAGGCTTCAATGACGACGAGTCCGGCGCGCAGTGTTGTCTTCGGCATTGCAAGGCGGGTTCCTCCTCCGAATACACCACAGAAGAGTTTGAATACAAGGATAGTGTCCGACCCTGCAAAATAAGTTCCACATACCACCGTAGAGAGAATAATATTTCCACAAATCTAATCTGCTGACATGTTTTGGCAGCATGACATCACGCCATGGCCCGGTAATTATTCGAACCGTTTTTCTTTAACCAGCCCCCACACATAACGCGAGGCGGTTTCTTGACACGTCTTGTCAAAGCAGAGATCGTGTTCCCCTTATTACAGGATTCTCATAAATACGGACGTGGGTAACCCAACCGTGCGTAGGACTCCTAGATTTTAGGCAAGTCCCAAACCGCCACGAGGAGGACGCTTGATATTCACCCTCTTTTTAAAGGGACAAGGCTATTACTTTTTCCCTTCCGTGCTCAATCGAATCCCTCCCCCGCCTCGAGTTCTAACACCCAAAGCCAAGGTCAGGTGCTTCGGACCTTTAATCTTGTCCGGATCGAGCCTTCAAGGCCGGTGGATGTCTTCCTCCGTCACGGAGGAGGACATCAAGAAGTTGAGGGAGGCCAGATATCTGACCGCCGAAATTTCTCATAGGCTGCCCACCCGAGGGCAGGTCGTCCCTACTCCCGAACCCAACGAGAGCGTCGTGTTCGTCTCCCACTTCCTCCGAGGACTAGGCCTCGCTCTGGATCCCTTTGTCAGGGGTCTTATGTTCTATTACGGGCTGGATTTTCACGATCTGGCCCTGGACTCCCTTCTTCACATCTCGTCATTTATTGTCGTTTGTGAGGCCTTCCTCCACATTACCCCTCACTTTGGCTTGTGGCTCAAGACCTTCGATGTGAAGCCCAAGATGGTCGAGGGACAGTACGCAGCGTTCGGAGGTGCTTTAATAAGCAAAATTGCTGATGCTCCATGGCCAAAGGGTTCCTTTCCAGAGGTGTCCGGATTGTGGCAACGGGAGTGGTTTTACGTCACAGCTCCCCGAAGTGCCAAGTGGGTAGCTACCCCCGCCTTTCGCTCGGGCCCTCCACCACAACTGATGTCATGGATCAGCAGGGGACTGAGCTGGGGTCCAGCCAAGGACGTGCCAATACTGCAGAGCCGTATCCGAGATCTCTTCGAGGGAGATTTCAGTCTGGTTATGGTAATGCAAGTCATGCTGGTTCATCGAGTCTAGCCTTGCAAACGCCGCCCCCTCCGCATGTGGGAATTCAACCCAGAAGGACCACGCACTATTTAGAATTTCCTCGGCATGACGCACGAGGAGATGTACAAATCGTTCTTTGGACCCCAAATAGAGTGTCCGGACACTACCGAGGACGTGGGCCTGAGCAGCAACCGCACCGCTGCCCAAGTAAGTAATCCCATGGCCGAACACACCGTCCTTTTATTTATCATGACATCATTCTGAAGAATCGCTCTTTGACCAGGACTGGATAACAAAGGCGAAGATGATCCGGTGTTCGGCCCCCCTTCCTGAAGGCTTGGACAATCCGGTGCTGAAAAGATGCTCGAGCCAGTACCTTGTCCGGTGCCGTCAAAGGAAGATGAAGGGGGGATAAAGAGGGCAAAAGCGGGCCTCCATCGCTACCTATTCCAACCGAGGGAATGAGCGCCCCCGTGAGGGAGGATAACCGAGGGGAAGAATCTGACATTCTCTCTCCCCGGGGAAGGAAGAGGACTACCTCTAAGGATCCGAAAATCAAGGTTTCCAAACGGGAGAAGAAATCTCCGCCAGAGGGTCCTGCCTCGGAGGGTGTTCTTGCCGCACAATGTCCGTGCGGGGATTAGCCCTCTAACGAGCTGTAAGTAATCAAAAGGTATTTAATAGTGAAGATATCCTACCTTATTTCTGAGGAAAATAACCAAAGTATTTATCTTGCAGTTTGGATCTTAGTCCTTCTCAGCTGAGCTCGTCTTTGGGGGATCTTCTTCCGGAGATGATGGAGAGCGAAACGCCTCCCCCTGCCGCACCGCCTTACGAAGCGGGCGACCCTGAGGTGTCGTCGCGGAGAGCTTCTCCTGATCCGGCAAGGCCATAAGGTAATCCTATGGCCACCCAAAGTCCTCAGTATCCGGCTCTCGAAGAGAGCAATCAAAAGAGTCTGGCATCGTCTGGTGCGCGGTCGGATGTACGGAGGGATCTGCTGGAGAAGGCGGCTATCTCAGAAGAGCACCACACATTGATGGGTACGGTGATTGAAAGGATTTCATCCGCCGGAAGCGGGCTTCATGAAGCCTTTATGAGTCTACTGACGGGTTTTGAGGTACATGAAATGATGTATATTTTTGAAAGTACCGCACATTTTTAGATGTGCCCTGTGTAGATAGTAGCCCCTGAGACTCTGGTTGTCGTCGAAAACGGCGGCAAACAAAGGATCATAGTCCCAGGCAATAACCAGACTTCCTTTATGTGCAGGTGGTGGAGGCTCTGGTGGCTAGCCGGACTGATGGGTATGCCGAACTAAAGCGGCAGCTGGATGCGGCAGATGCCGACATCGTGCTTGTCAACTAGCGGCTTGACGAGGCACAGGGTGAGTGGCCTTTCTAGTGATCGTCACATAATAAGAGCAGCATGATGCCAGTATCTTTAACATGTTGTGACTACAGATGGAGCGGCCACCATGGAGACCCTTCAGGCGGAGCTTGCCCGAGCCAAGGAGCAAGCCAGGAGTAGCAATGCGACCGCTTTACAGGCGGCCGAAGAGTTAAGGGCCGAACAGGCCGCACATTGTGAGAGCAAAGAGAAAATGGCCAAGATGGCTGTAAAGTTAAAAGATACTGCCGACCGTTGCCAGCTTCTTGAAGAAGAAAACCGGGTGAAGGCGATGGACCTGGAAAAGGCCACGATGGCGACCAAAGACACCCGCTCTGCGATGAGAGCGAAAAAGGAGGAGCTGCGTCAAGCCGGGGATATCGCAGCTGGGAAACCCTTTATGCTACGGAGGAAGTTTGGACATCCTCGGTATGCCCCTCTGGACCGGCTGTGGAGTTCGGCAGACGCATATCTGGACTTGGCGGCGAGTGCTGTCGATGCGGCCGAATACTTCTGAGGTCAAAAAGATCGTGAAGTGGACAAGCTATTCTGGTCACAATTTAACGTTCTAGAGAGGCTGCTTCCATTGACTGATCGGCTTGCCGAATGGGCCGAGCTGAATAGATTGTCCAGACTCGCCATGAGGTATGTTGTGGGTCATCTTTGGCCGGAAAGGCCAAAGCCGAACATCTATTTTAGTTTGGTGCAGCAATTCCTTGGTGCGGTGCCGCGTATTAATGCGATGAAGAGGTCGGCGTGCATAGAAGGCTCGTGGATGGCCCTTGCCCGTGTCAAAACATACTGGGCGGAGATGGATGCCACCACTGTTGCGGCGCAGGGTTTGGCCATAGGCCGAGTGGCTACCGAGCACTATTTTGAAGAAGTTCTTGAAGGCACTCATTCGATAGAGGCCCAATGCTCAAAGAATATTATGTTTGAGTGACATGTATTCCCATTGTAAAAACAATGTTTTATTAAGTTTATCAAGGCTGTATTTATACTTTTTCCCGAAAGTATTATGATGCCTCCTGTGCGGCCGTTTATGTATATATGTATATAACCTAAAAGATTGCAGTCATCGGCTTCAGCCCCCACGCATATAATGTTGGAAATATGCCCTAGAGGCAATAATAAAAGTATTATTATTATATTTCCTTGTTCATGATAATTGTCTTTTATTCATGCTATAACTGTATTATCCGGAAATCGTAATACACGTGTGAATACATAGACCACAATCTGTCCCTAGTGAGCCTCTAGTTGACTAGCTCATTGTGATCAACAGATAGTCATGGTTTCCTGGCTATGGATATTGGATGTCGTTGATAACGGGATCACATCATTAGGAGAATGATGAGATGGACAAGACCCAATCCTAAGCCTAGCACAAGATCATGTAGTTCGTATGCTAAAGCTTTTCTAATGTCAAGTATCATTTCCTTAGACCATGAGATTGTGCAACTCCCGGATACCGTAGGAGTGCTTTGGGTGTGCCAAACGTCACAACGTAACTGGGTGGCTATAAAGGTACACTACGGGTATCTCTGAAAGTGTCTGTTGGGTTGGCACGAATCGAGATTGGGATTTTGTCACTCCGTGTAAACGGAGAGGTATCTCTGGGCCCACTCGGTAGGACATCATCATAATGTGCACAATGTGACCAAGGGGTTGATCACGGGATGATGTGTTATGGAACGAGTAAAGAGACTTGCCGGTAACGAGATTGAACAAGGTATCGGTATACCGACGATCGAATCTCGGGCAAGTACCATACCGCTAGACAAAGGGAATTGTATACGGGATTGATTAAGTCCTTGACATCGTGGTTCATCCGATGAGATCATCGTGGAACATGTGGGAGCCAACATGGGTATCCAGATCCTGCTGTTGGTTATTGACCGGAGAACATCTCGGTCATGTCTGCATGTCTCCCGAACCCGTAGGGTCTACACACTTAAGGTTCGATGACGCTAGGGTTATAAAGGAAGTTTGTATGTGGTTACCGAATGTTGTTCGGAGTCCCGGATGAGATCCCGGACGTCACGAGGAGTTCCGGAATGGTCCGGAGGTAAAGATTTATATATAGGAAGTCCTGTTTCGGCCATCGGGACAAGTTTCGGGGTCATCGGTATTGTACCGGGACCACCGGAAGGTCCCGGGGGCCCACCGGGTGGGGCCACCTGCCCCGGGGGGCCACATGGGCTGTAGGGGGTGCGCCTTGGCCTACATGGGCCAAGGGCACCAGCCCCAAGAGGCCCATGCGCCTAGGGAACCCTAGAGGGAAGAGTCCTAAAGGGGGAAGGCACCTCCGAGGTGCCTTGGGGAGGATGGACTCCTCCCCCCTCTTAGCCGCACCCCTTCCTTGGAGGAAGGGGCAAGGCTGCGCCTCCCCCCTCTCCCCTGCCCCTATATATAGTGGAGGGGAGGGAGGGCATCCATACCTGAGCCCTTGGCGCCTCCCTCCCTCCCGTGACACCTCCTCCTCTCCCGTAGGTGCTTGGCGAAGCCCTGCAGGATTGCCACGCTCCTCCATCACCACCACGCCGTTGTGCTGCTGCTGGATGGAGTCTTCCTCAACCTCTCCCTCTCTCCTTGCTGGATCAAGGCGTGGGAGACATCGTCGAGCTGTACGTGTGTTGAACGCGGAGGTGCCGTCCGTTCGGCACTAGGATCATCAGTGATCTGAATCACGACGAGTACGACTCCATCAACCCCGTTCACTTGAACGCTTCCGCTTAGCGATCTACAAGGGTATGTAGATGCACTCTCCTTTCTACTCGTTGCTGGTCTCTCCATAGATAGATCTTGGTGATACGTAGGAAATTTTTTGAATTTCTGCTACGTTCCCCAACAGTGGCATCATGAGCTAGGTCTATTGCGTAGATTCTTTGCACGAGTAGAACACAAAGTAGTTGTGGGCGTCGATATTGTTCAATATGCTTGCCGTTACTAGTCTTATCTTGATTCGGCGGCATCGTGGGATGAAGCGGCCCGGACCAACCTTACACGTACGCTTACGTGAGACCGGTTCCACCGACAAACATGCACTAGTTGCATAAGGTGGCTGGCGGGTGTCTGTCTCTCCCACTTTAGTCGGATCGGATTCGATGAAAAGGGTCCTTATGAAGGGTAAATAGCAATTGGCATATCACGTTGTGGTTCATGCGTAGGTAAGAAACGTTCTTGCTAGAAACCCATAGCAGCCACGTAAAACATGCAAACAACAATTAGAGGACGTCTAACTTGTTTTTGCAGGGTATGCTATGTGATGTGATATGGCCAAAAAGGATGTGATGAATGATATATGTGATGTATGAGATTGATCATGTTCTTGTAATAGGAATCACGACTTGCATGTCGATGAGTATGACAACCGGCAGGAGCCATAGGAGTTGTCTTTATTTATTTGTGACCTGCGTGTCAACTTAAACGTCATGTAATTACTTTACTTTATTGCTAACCGTTAGCCATAGTAGTAGAAGTAATAGTTGGCGAGGCAACTTCATGAAGACACGATGATGGAGATCATGATGATGGAGATCATGGTGTCATGCCGGTGACGATGATGATCATGGAGCCCCGAAGATGGAGATCAAAAGGAGCAAAGTGATGATGGCCATATCATGTCACTATTTGATTGCATGTGATGTTTATCATGTTTATACATCTTATTTGCTTAGAACGACGGTAGTAAATAAGATGATCCCTTACAACAATTTCAAGAAGTGTTCTCCCCTAACTGTGCACCGTTGCGACAGTTCGTGTTTCGAAGCACCACGTGATGATCGGGTGTTAGATTCTAACGTTCACATACAACGGGTGTAAGACAGATTTACACACGCGAAACACTTAGGGTTAACTTGACGAGCCTAGCATGTACAGACATGGCCTCGGAACACGGAGACCGAAAGGTCGAACATGAGTCGTATAGAAGATACGATCAACATGAAGATGTTCACCGATGATGACTAGTCCGTCTCACGTGATGATCGGACACGGCCTAGTTTGACTCGGATCATGTAATCACTTAGATGACTAGAGGGATGTCTATCTGAGTGGGAGTTCATAAGATGAACTTAATTATCCTGAACATAGTCAAAAGGTTTTTGCAAATTATGTCGTAGCTCACGCTATAGTTCTACTGTTTAGATATGTTCCTAGAGAAAAATTAGTTGAAAGTTGATAGTAGCAATTATGCGGACTAGGTCCGTAAACTGAGGATTGTCCTCATTGCTTCATAGAAGGCTTATGTCCTTAATGCACCGCTCAGTGTGCTGAACCTCGAACGTTGTCTGTGGTTGTTGCGAACATCTGACATACACGTTTTGATAACTACGTGATAGTTCAGTTAAACGGTTTAGAGTTGAGGCACCAAAGACGTTTTTGAAACATCGCGAAACATATGAGATGTTTTGAGGGCTGAAATTGGGATTTCAGGCTCGTGCCCATGTCAAGAGGTATAAGACCTCCGATGACTTTCTTAACCTGCAAACTAAGGAGAAAAGCTCAATTGTTGAGCTTGTGCTCAGATTGTCTGAGTACAACAATCATTTGAATCGAGTGGGAGTTGATCTTCCAGATAAGACAGTGATGGTTCTCCAAAGTCATTGCCACCAAGCTGTTAGAGCTTCGTGATGAACTATAACATATCAGGGATAGATATGATGATCCTTGAGGTATTCGCGATGTTTGACACCGCGAAAGTAGAAATCAAGAAGGAGCATCAATTGTTGATGGTTGGTGAAACCACTAGTTTCAAGAAGGGCAAGGGCAAGAAGGGATACTTCATGAAACGGCAAATCAGCTGCTGCTCTAGTGAAGAAACCCAAGGTAAAACCCAAACCCGAGACTAAGTGCTTCTGTAATAAGGGGAACAACCACTAGAGCAGAATTACCCTAGATACTTGGTAGATAAGAAGGCTGGCAAGGTCGATAGAAGTATATTGGATATACATTGTGTTAATGTGTACTTTGCTAGTACTCCTAGTAGCACCAGGGTATTAGATACCGGTTCGGTTGCTAAGTGTTAGTAACTCGAAACAAAAGGCTACGGAATAAACGGAGACTAGCTAAAGGTGAGCTGACGATATGTGTTGGAAGTTTTTCCAAGCTTGATATGATCAAGCATCGCACGCTCCCTCTACCAAAGAGATTGGTGTTAAACCTAAATAATTGTTATTTGGTGTTTGCGTTGAGCATAGACATGATTGGATTACGTCTATCGCAATACGGTTATTCATTTAAGGAGAATAATGGTTACTCTGTTTATTTGAATAATACCTTCAATGGTCTTACACCTAAAATGAATGGTTTATTAAATCTCGATCGTAGTGATACACATGTTCATGCCAAAAGATAGTAATGATAGTACCACCTACTTGTGGCACTGCCACGTAAGTCATATCGGTATAAAACGCATGAAGAAGCTCCATATTGATGGATCTTTGGGCTCACTCGTTTTTGAAAAGTTTGAGACATGCGAACCATGTCTATTGGTGTATATGCATGAAGAAACTCCATGCAAATGGACCGTTTTGACTCACTTGATTTTGAATCACTTGGGACATGCAAATCATACCACACGGGCAAGATGACTGAAAAGCCTCGTTTTCAGTAAGATGGAACAAGATAGCAACTTGTTGGAAGTAATACATTTTGATGTGTACAATCCAATGAGTGCTGAGGCATGTAGTGGATATTGTTATGTTCTTACTTCACAGATAATTTGAGTGGATGTTGAGTACATTTACTTGATGAATCATGAGTCTGAATTATTGAAAGGTTCAAGTAATTTCAGGGTGAAGTTGAAAGATCGTCGTGACAAGAGGATAAAATATCTATGATATGATCATAGAGATGAATATCTGAATTACGAGTTTGGCACAGAATTAAGACATTGTGGAAATAGTTTCACAACTAATACAGCCTGGAACACCATAGTGTGATGGTGTGTCCGAACATCATAACTGCACCCTATTGGATATGATGCATACCATGATGTCTCTTATCGAACTGCCACGATAGTTTATGGGTTAGGCATTAGAGACAACCACATTCACTTTAAATAGGGTACCACGTAATTCCGTTGAGATGACACCGTATGAATTATGGTTTAGAGAAACCTAAGCTGTCATTTCTTAGAAGTTTGGGGCTGCGATGCTTATGTGGAAAGGTTTCAGGCTGATAAGCTCGAACCCAAAGCGGATAAATGCATCTTCATAGGACACCCAAATCGGTTGGGTATACCTCCTGTCTCAGATTCGAAAGCAATAAGGGATTGTTTCTAGAATCGGGTCCTTTCTCAAGGAAAAGTTTCTCTCGAAAGAATTGAGTGGGAGGATGGTGGAGACTTGATGAGGTTATTGAACCGTCACTTCAACAAGTGTGTAGCAGGGCACAGGAAGTTGTTCCTGTGGCACCTACACCAATTGAAGTGGAAGCTTATGATAGTGATCATGAAGTTTCGGATCAAGTCACTACCGAACCTCGTAGGGTGACAAGGATACGTACTACTTCAGAGTGGTACAGTAATCCTGTCTTGAAGGTCATGTTGCTAGACAACAATGAACCTACGAGCTATGGAGAAGCGGTGGTGGGCCCAAATTCCGACAAATGGTTAGAAGCCATAAAATCCGAGATAGGAATCCATGTATGAAAACAAAGTGTAGACTTTGGCAGAACAACTCGATGGTCGTAAGGCTGTTGAGTGCAGATGGATTTTGAAAGGAAGACAGACAATGATGGTAAGTGTCACCATTGAGAAAGCTCGACTTGTCGTTAAGATGTTTTTTTTCGACAAGTTCAAGGAGTTGACTACGATGAGACTTTCTCACTCGTAGCGATGCTAAGAGTCTGTTGGAATTATATTAGCAATTACTGCATTATTTATGAAATCTTGCAGATAGGATGTCAAAACATTGTTTCCTCGACGATTTTTTGAGGAAAGGTTGTATGTGATACAACCGGAAGGTTTTGTCTATCCTGAAATATGCTAATAAGTATGCAAAGCTCCATCAATCCTTCTGAGGACTGGAGTGGGCATCTCGGAGTTGGAATGTATGCTTTGATGATGATCAAAGATTTTGGGTGTATACAAAGTTTATGAGAAACTTGTATTTCCAAAGAAGTGAGTGGGAGCACTATAGAATTTCTGATGAGTATATGTTGTTGACATATTAATGATCAGAAATGACGTAGAATTTCTGGAAAGCATAAAGGGTTATTTGGAAAGTATTTTTCAATGGAAAAGCCTGGATTAAGCTGCTTGAGCATTGAGCATCAAGATCTATAAGGATAGATTAAAACGCTTAATGGTACTTTCAAATGAGCACATACCTTGACACGATCTTGAAGGTGTTCAAGATGGATCAGTCAAAAAAAGGAGTTCTTGCCTGAGTTGTAAGGTATGAAGTTGAGACTTAAAGCTCGACCATGGCAGAATAGAGAGAAAGGAACGAAGGTCGTCCCCTATGCTTAAGACATAGGCTCTACAGTATGCTATGCTGTGTACCGCACCTGAAGTGTGCCTTGCCATGAGTCAGTCAAGGGGTACAAGAGTGATCCAAGAATGGCTCACAGGACAGCAGTCAAAGTTATCCTTAGTAACTAGTGGACTAAGGAATTTTCTCGATTATGGAGGTGGTAAAGGGGTTCGTCGTAAAGGGTTACGTCGATGCAAGCTTAACACCTATCCGGATAGCTCTGAGTAGAGATACCGGATACGTATAATGGAGCAACAATTTAGAATAGCTCCAAGTAGAACAGTTATTTGGAATAGCTCCAAATAGAGCGTGGTAGCTGCATCTAGGAGATGACATAGGGATTTGTAAAGCACACACGGATCTGAAAGATTCAGACCCGTTGACTATAACATCTCTCACAAGCAACATGATCAAACCCAAAACTCTTTGGGTGTTAGTCACATGGGGATGTGACCTTGAGTGTTAATCACATATCGATGTGAACTAGATTATTGACTCTAGTGCAAGTGGGAGACTGTTGGAAATATGCCCTAGAGGCAATAATAAAAGTATTATTATTATATTTCCTTGTTCATGATAATTGTCTTTTATTCATGCTATAACTGTATTATCCGGAAATCGTAATACACGTGTGAATACATAGACCACAATTTGTCCCTAGTGAGCCTCTAGTTGACTAGCTCGTTGTGATCAACAGATAGTCATGGTTTCCTGGCTATGGACATTGGATGTCGTTGATAACGGGATCACATCATTAGGAGAATGATGAGATGGACAAGACCCAATCCTAAGCCTAGCACAAGATCATGTAGTTCGTATGCTAAAGCTTTTCTAATGTCAAGTATCATTTCCTTAGACCATGAGATTGTGCAACTCCCGGATACCGTAGGAGTGCTTTGGGTGTGCCAAACGTCACAACATAACTGGGTGGCTATAAAGGTACACTACGGGTATATCTGAAAGTGTCTGTTGGGTTGGCACGAATCGAGATTGGGATTTTGTCACTCCGTGTAAACGGAGAGGTATCTCTGGGCCCACTCGGTAGGACATCATCATAATGTGCACAATGTGACCAAGGGGTTGATCACGGGATGATGTGTTACGGAACGAGTAAAGAGACTTGCCGGTAACGAGATTGAACAAGGTATCGGTATACCGACGATCGAATCTCGGGCAAGTACCATACCGCTAGACAAAGGGAATTGTATACGGGATTGATTAAGTCCTTGACATCGTGGTTCATCCGATGAGATCATCGTGGAACATGTGGGAGACAACATGGGTATCCAGATCCCGCTGTTGGTTATTGACCGAAGAACATCTCGGTCATGTCTGCATGTCTCCCGAACCCGTAGGGTCTACACACTTAAGGTTCGATGACGCTAGGGTTATAAAGGAAGTTTGTATGTGGTTACCGAATGTTGTTCGGAGTCCCGGATGAGATCCCGGACGTCGCGAGGAGTTCCGGAATGGTCCGGAGGTAAAGATTTATATATAGGAAGTCCTGTTTCGGCCATCGGGACAAGTTTCGGGGTCATCGGTATTGTACCGGGACCACCGGAAGGGTCCCGGGGGCCCACCGGGTGGGGCCACCTGCCCCGGGGGGCCACATGGGCTGTAGGGGGTGCGCCTTGGCCTACATGGGCCAAGGGCACCAGCCCCAAGAGGCCCATGCACCTAGGGAACCCTAGAGGGAAGAGTCCTAAAGGGGGAAGGCACCTCCGAGGTGCCTTGGGGAGGATGGACTCCTCCCCCCCTCTTAGCCGCACCCCTTCCTTGGAGGAAGGGGCAAGGCTGCGCCTCCCCCCTCTCCCCTGCCCCTATATATAGTGGAGGGGAGGGAGGGCATCCATACCTGAGCCCTTGGCGCCTCCCTCCCTCCCGTGACACCTCCTCCTCTCCCGTAGGTGCTTGGCGAAGCCCTGCAGGATTGCCACGCTCCTCCATCACCACCACGCCGTTGTGCTGCTGCTGGATGGAGTCTTCCTCAACCTCTCCCTCTCTCCTTGCTGGATCAAGGCGTGGGAGACATCGTCGAGCTGTACGTGTGTTGAACGCGGAGGTGCCGTCCGTTCGGCACTAGGATCATCGGTGATCTGAATCACGACGAGTACGACTCCATCAACCCTGTTCACTTGAACGCTTCCGCTTAGCGATCTACAAGGGTATGTAGATGCACTGTCCTTTCTACTCGTTGCTGGTCTCTCCATAGATAGATCTTGGTGATACGTAGGAAATTTTTTGAATTTCTGCTACGTTCCCCAACATATAATGCGGGGGTGTTCGCAGAAGACACATGTTCACACTTGATCCAACATCTTGGTCCATTAAGGAGGTGATAGCGCAGCGAACTAGGCAACCGGACTATAATGCTTTAACACTTTCACTTAGCCAGAGGAGTTTGACAGTGGGGCTACTATATAGCCCCTGGTGGCTCCGCACTCATTCGAATTCGGGGTGCGTACATGCCTGGCCGGGAAACGACCCTTCGTTAAGGTGGAGGAATCCCGAAGATTCCGATAGGTCATCGAGTGGTTGACCAGTCTCACGCTATATCATGACAGTCAGTTTTCGGCTTTCTTTACTGAGGTGCTCGTCCGGATGAACCAGGGCACAATCGCAGTAGTTCTCTTGGTGCCGCCTTAGCCGATAGAGCGGAACGTAAGACAGCAAAACACAGGAGCCGGGCAAACCCAACATTTGACCAAAGACATGATTCAGAGCTGATGCATATAAGGCCAAACTCACGACGCCGAACACTCCCTAAGGTATTCGGTCTTTATGGTGTAAACCGAGCCTAAATAGTGCCCTTTGTAATAAGCCCCTGGTGCCCAGGTACGTGCAATATTCTGACGTGGCCACATGCCAATACATTAGCATCCTTCTCAATTGTACAGAGAATCCGAGGGATGTGTATCAACAAGAGACAGTAAAAAAGGTTTACGCAGGGTCTTAATCTAAAAAGAATCCTTGGAACGGGTCCCTGCTGCATGTCTGCGCCTGTGTCTCCGTTGTGCCGCATTCTGGACGGGTGTAGCACGATGGTCATCTGAAAAAGAGATGAACTTAATTGAAAAGTTGTCATGCAAAAGGTAAGTTATACTAAATAAACAATATGAGTAAAGTTGAGCCTGATTGTAACTTGTGCGCGCGCGTTGAGCCCCTTGTATTGTAATAGGGGTATAGCCATCAAACCTGTATCAATTACATATAGCAGTACCAGACTCGTCCAACCGTGTCTGTGGTCTTAACGACCTGTCAGATGCTTTAGTTGGTGAGGACGTTTAGTGTCTTCCGCGCGCAAGGAGTGCTCAGTATTTCCATTTATTGTAATGTTGCCACGTGGACTGGGCATCTTAAGCATGAGGGAAGCGTAATGCGGTATCACGTTAAAGCGAGCGAAAGCTTTGCGTCCGAGTAGTGCTTGATAGCCACTTTGGAACGGAGCGATGTGGAACGTTAAATTTTCGCTACGGAAGTTATCGGGAAAGCCGAATATAACCTCTAGTAGCAGGGAGCCCGTGCAATGGGCCTCTAGGCCTGGCGTTACTCCTTTAAAGGTAGTATTGCTGCGACTAATTTTTGTTGGGTCTATCTCCATTTTGCGAACTGTGTCCTAATATATCAGGTTTAGACTGCTGCCACCGTCCATCAGGACTCGTGTGAAGTGGTATCCGTCAACTATTGGGTCTAATACCAAGGCAGCCCATCCTGCACATCGGATACTTGCCGAGTAATCTCGATGGTCGAAGGTGACCGGTTGGAACGACCAGTGGCAGGATTCCGTGGTGATAGGCCCTGGGGCATGTGTCTCTAGGAGTGCCGCTTTGTTTCTCCCCTTTGTCATGTGTAATACGTTTACTGTTTTGACTTCTGGTGGGAATTTCTTCTGTTCCCCAGTGCTTTGCTTGCGAGGCTCGTCCTCGTCTTCGCTTGGTGTATCCTGCCCCTTGTGTTTGGCGTTGAGCTTGCCGGACTGCTTGAAGACCCAACATTCTCTATGGGTATGATTTACAGGTTTATCGGGGGTGCTATGGATCTGACATATTTGGTCTAGAATCTTGTTTAGGCTGGACAGTTTGTCTCTGTTGCCTTTGGGGGGGCAGCTTTTGCTGACCTGGCCGAGAGCTTTTCAATCCGGCGTTTACCGCTGTGCTCTTCGGGCTGTCTTCTTTATTCCGACGCTTGTTTTTGCTGCATCATGATTTCCCGTTTCCGTCCCTGACTTCGGATGTACTTGGGTCGCTGGTGCTGCATCGAGCTAACCAGTTGTCCTCGCCCGTGCAAAAGCGGGTCATGAGGCTTGTTAATGCTGCCATTGTTCTCGGCTTTTCTTGGCCGAGGTGTCTGGCAAGCCATTCGTCTCGAACGCTGTGCTTGAAAGCTGCTAAGGCTTCGGCGTCCGGACAGTCGACTATTTGGTTCTTTTTAGTGAGGAACCTGTTCCAAAGCTTTCGGGCTGACTCTCCGGGCTGTTGAGTTATATGACTTAAATCGTCTGCATCCGGTGGTCGGACATAGGTCCCTGGAAAATTTGCCCGAAAGGCATCTTCGAGCTCTTCCTAGTTTCCAATGGAGTTTTCGGGGAGGCTTTTAAGCCAGTGCCAAGCTGGCCCTTTGAGCTTGAGGGGTAAGTACTTGATGGCGTGGGATCGTCTCCTCGAGCCATATGGATATGGAGGATGTAGTCCTCAATCCAGACCCCAGGGTCTATCATTCCATCGTACGCCTCTATGTTTACGGGTTTGAATCCCTCTGGAAATTCATGGTCCAGCACCTCATTGGTGAAACATAAGGGGTGTGTGGCACCCCTGTATTTGGGTGTACAGTGGTATTGGGATGTTTGTTGTGTTGCATTGCGTGCTAGAGCGCGCTTGCGTGGCCCGTAGATGGATCTGGTTGTGCCGTACTTTTGATGCGAGTCCTCACGTGGATCGCGTACCGGCTTATGTGCGGCGTCGTTTGCCGTTCTATGTTGGCCATGAGGTCGTCTATCCGATGGATGGCCGTTTTGTTTTTTGATTGCAGGGGGTCTAAGGCCTCCTCATCGAATTTAGGTAGCAGCTTTCGCTTCGGGTAGCTCTTGGTGTGGCAATTATCGCCGTACTTCGCTGCAGTGTTGAGTACTTCACTCCATCTGATTCTGAGTGTGTCTTGTGCAGCCCTGAGCCTTTGCTTCTGCTTTTTCAGACTCCTCGCAGTGGCAACCAGCCTTTGATGGGCATTCTGTTACTCCGGGTGCCTGTCCGGTGTGATGTCGTGCGGACTATTATCTTCGACAGGGTCGGGTTATTCGGTTTGATTCTCCATGTTGCCCTGGTCGGGCGATGGTTCACCCTGCTCTATCGCTGGGTCTATATGACCGCTGTTTCTGCCGAGGCAGGATTTGGAGCGGCGCTCACGCCGCCGCTTTGACTGCTTCTCGAGGGAACAACCCTTCGCCGCGTCCTTCCGTTCCTCGTCGTCGTTTTCTTTGGGTGTGTCCACCATGTATACATCATATGATGAAGCGGGCGTCCAGTGCCCTGTGGGCAGTGGTTCCTGTTCATCTCCTGCATCGTCGTCCATACCGTCGATGTCTTCGGAGTCGAAGTTGAGCATGTCGGTCAAATCATCGACACTGGCTACTACGTGGGTGGTGGGTGGGCGGCGAATTTCTTCGTCATCCGCATCCCAATCCTGCCGGACATAGTTCGGCCAGGACTCTCCTGACAAGGGGAGAGACCTTAATGAGTTCAGTATGTCGCCGAAGGGCGAGTGCTGAAAAATATCCGCGGAGGTAAACTCCATGATCGGCGCCCAGTCGGATTCGATAGGCACGGGCGCAGGCGGTTCGGAGTCCGTGGCCGGGGAAGAATCCGGTAGTTCGGCATCACGGCTCCCATGAAGGGTAAGGTCGACATTTGGCTCGATCACCGATGAGAGTGCGGCCTCCGTGGCGGGGTCTATCCACCCGTCCATGGATGGCGCAATTGGCTCCGAACTGAGGGTCGGAGCAGTTGCCTGAACACTGTCCGATGGTAGAGCTAAATCATGCTCATCGTGACCGTGCAGCGCTCTTGGCAAGGGCTCGAATCCGTCAAAGATCGAGTCTCCGCGAAAGTCGGCCGTGTAGTTTAAGCTTCCGAACCTGACCTGGTGGCCAGCGGCGTAACTTTCGATCTGCTCCAGATGGCCAAGCGAGTTGGCCCGCAGTACGAAGTCGCCGAATACAAGGATCTGTCCGAGGAGAGAAGTCTCACCCTGGACTGCATCGCTATCGATGATCGAAGGAGCCATCCAGCCTAATGACGACGACACAGAGGAACTCTCAATGAAAGCACCAATGTCGGTGTCAAAACCGGCGGATCTCGGGTAGGGGGTCCCGAACTGTGCGTCTAAGGCGGATGGTAACAGGAGGCAGGGGACACGATGTTTTACCCAGGTTCGGGACCTCTTGATGGAGGTAAAACCCTACGTCCTGCTTGATTTATTCTTGATAATATGAGTAGTACAAGAGTTGATCTACCACGAGATCGGAGAGGCTAAACCCTAGAAGCTAGCCTATGGTATGATTGTATGTTGTCCTACGGACTAAAACCCTCCGGTTTATATAGACACCGGAGGGGGCTAGGGTTACACAAGGTCGGTTACAAAGGAGGAGATATACATATATGTATTGCCTAGCTTGCCTTCCACGCCAAGTAGAGTCCCATCCGGACACGGGACAAAGTCTTCAATCTTGTATCTTCATAGTCCAACAGTCCAACCAAAGGATATAGTCCGGCTGTCCGGAGACCCCCTAATCCAGGACTCCCTCAGTTGTCTTTAATTTATTGTATGACCCGTGTGTCAACAAATAACGCCATGTAATTGCTTTACTTTATCGCTATGCGTTAGCAATAGTTGGCGATACAACCACGTGACGACACAATGATGAAGATCATGGTGTCATGCTGGTGATGATGAAGATCATGCTGGTGCTTTGGAGATGGAGATCAAAAGCACAAGATGATAATGGCCATATCATGTCACATATTTTGATTGCATGTGATGTTTATCTTTTATGCATCTTATTTTGCTTAGGATGATGGTAGCATTATAAGATGATCCCTTCACTTAATTTCAAGATAAAAGTGTTCTCCCTAAGTATGCATCGTGCGATAGTTCGTCGTTTTGAGACACCTCATGATGATTGGTTGTGATAGACTCTATGTTCACATACAATGGGTGTAAGCTAGTTTTACACATGCGGAATACTTGGGTTAAACTTGACGAGCCTAGTGTTGGGAATCGTTGCATGGAAAACAAAAGAAATTCTACGCACACGCAATGATCTATCCATGGATATGCATAGCAACGAGGGGGAGAGTGTGTCTACATACCCTTGTAGACCGTAAGCGGATGCGTTTCTCAACATGGTTGATGTAGTCGAACTTCTTCGCGCTTCAACCGATCAAGTACCGAACGCATGGCACCTCCGCGTTCTGCACGTGTTCAGCTCGGTGACGTCCCTCACCTTCTTGATACAACAAGACATCGAGGTAGTAGATTAGTTCCGTCGGCACGATGACGTGGTGATGGTGATGGTGAAGTGATCCTCGCAGGACTTTGCCTAAGCACTACGAAAATATGACCGGGGGTGTAAACGATGGATGGGGGCGCCGCACACGGCTAACCAATTGTATTTTGTGTGCTAGGAGCCCCCCTCCTCATATATATAGGTGGGATGGATATGGGATAGGCCAAGGGGCGCCCCAAGTAGGTATGAATCCTACTTGGGCTCCTGCCGTTGGCCGCGCCCCCTTCCATGTTTGTCAGAGGGGGAAGGAAAGAGGGGGGAGAGGGAAGGAAGGGGGAATCCTATTCCACTCTTTCCTTTCCCTTCCCCTCTTTCCTTCTCCTCCTAGGCCGGCCCATATGGGGGGCGCACCAGCCCCTTGTGGCTTCTGTGTTTCCCCTCTTGGCCCATAAGGCCCATATCTTTTGCCGAGGGTGCCCGGAGCCCCTTCTAGTGACCCGATAAGTACCCGGTACCCCCGAAACACTTCCGATGTCCGAATACCATCGTCCTATATATAAATATTTACCTCTCGGCCATTTCGAGACTCCTCATCATGTCTGTGATCTCATCCGGGACTCCAAACAACATTCGGTCACCAAATCACATAACCCATATAATACTATATCGTCAACGAATGTTAAGCATGCGGACCCTACGGGTTCGAGAACTATGTAGACATGACCAAGACACCTCTCCGGTCAATAACCAATAGCAGAACCTAGATGCCCATATTGGTTCCTACATATTCTATGAAGATATTTATCGGTCGAACCATTATGACAACATACGTAATTCCCTTTGTCCATCGGTATGTTACTTGCCCGAGATTCAATCGCCAGTATCTTCATACCTAGTTCAATATTGTTACCGTCAAGTCTCTTTACTCGTTCTGTAATACATCACCTCGTGACTAACTCCTTAGTCGTTTGCTTGCAAGCTTATGATGTGTATTACTGAGAGGGCCCAGAGATACTTGTCCGATACTCGGAATGACAAATCCCAATCCCGATCTATGCCAACTCAACAAACACCTTCGAAGATACCTATAGAGCATCTTTATAATCACCTAGTATGTTGTGACGTTTGATGGCACACAAGGTATTCCTCCGGTATCCGGGAGTTGCATAATCTCATAGTCCAAGGAATATGTATTTGACATGAAGAAAGCAATAGCAATAAAACTGAATGATCATAATGCTAAGCTAACAGATGGGTCTTGTCCATCACATCATTCTCCTAATGATGTGATCCCGTTATCAAATGACAAATCATGTCCATGGTTAGGAAACCTTAACCATGTTTGATCAACGAGCTAGTCTAGTAGAGGCTCACTAGGGACACGGTGTTTGTTCATGTATTCACACATGTATTAAGGTTTCCGACCAATACAATTCTAGCGTGAATAATAAACCTTTATCATGAATAATGAAATATAGAATAACAACTTTATTATTGCCTCTAGGGCATATTTCCTTCAGTCTCCCACTTGCACTAGAGTCAATAATCTAGTTAACAACACCATGTGATGTAACACCCATAGTTCACATCGCCATGTGACCAACACCCAAAGAGCTTACTAGATTCAATAATCTAGTTCACATCGCCATGTGATTAACACCCAAAGAGCACTAAGGTGTGATCATGTTTTGCTTGTGAGAGAAGTTTAGTCAACGGGTCTGACACATTCAGATTCATATGTATCTATAATACTTAAATAGTTCATCCCCACTAACCTATTTCTCTTAACATACAACATGTCCACATCACTAATCAACATGCAGCCATCCATCTCACTCCACCTCAGCATTCTAGCCACATCATCAATTCCAAATACCCCCTTTTTATGTGATATAATTTCTCCTTCATCCGCTTGCTCTTCCGTCTTTTGTAACGGCCTAGATAGTTGAAGAGCCATCCATCATCCGTCAATAAAACCGAGAAGACGGGAAAGATGGAGTCCCCATCTCCAATTCTTCTCTTCCCATATCTTCCTCCATGGAAATCCCCCTAACGGCACTGCTCTGCTGGGGCACGTCCTCGCGCCAGGGTCCTCAGACGAATCGGAGACAACCATCCCCGATACAGCCCCGGTTCCAGCGTCGTTGGCCTCCCCCCGCCTCCTCGCTGCTGGCAGTAGCCCCGGAGGAGCTTGATGCAACCATGTCTGTCGTGGACCCGGAAGAGATCCCCTCGAAACCAATTCCTGCTCACCAGCGGCCTTGGATGCATGCCTGATGTGGCCATCCCCAGGCTGCAGATTGAGCCTGGCATCCCCGCGCAACCAATTTCTTCTCCATGGTACGTCCATTTTGCATCATGCTTTTATATCGATATTTATTGCCTTATGGGATGTTATTACATTATGTGACAATACTTATGCCTTTTCTCTCTTATTTCACAAGGTTTAGATGAAGAGGGAGAATGCCGACAGCTGGAATTCTGGGCTCGAAAAGGAGCAAATATTAGAGACCTATTCTGCACAACTCCAAAAGTCCTGAAACTCCACGAAAGTCAGTTTTGGAATATATTAAAATATTGGGCGAAGAAAGCACCAGAGGGGAGCCAGCCACTGTCCACAAGGGTGGGGGCGCGCCCCCTGCCTCGTGGGCCACCTGGTAGGCCCCCGATGCCCATCTTTTGGTATAAGGTGTCTTTTTCCCTGGAAAAAACAAGGAGGAAGCTTTCGGGATGAAGCGCCGCTATCTCGAGGCGGAACCTTGGCGGAACCAATCTAGGGCTTCGGCAGAGCTGTTCTGCCGGGGAAACATCCCCCCGGGAGGGGGAAATCGTCACCATCATCATCACCATCGATCCTCTCATCGGGAGGAGGTCAATCTCCATCAACATCTTCACCAGCACCATCTCCTCTCAAACCCTAGTCTCTTGTATCCGACTTTGTCTCAAAACCTTAGATTGGTACCTGTGGGTTGCTAGTAGTGTTGATTACTCTTTGTAGTTGATGCTAGTTGGTTTATTCGGTGGAAGATTATATGTTCAGATCCTTTATGCATATTAATACCCCTCTAATTATGAACATGAACATGATTTGTGAGTAGTAATGTTTGTTCCTGAGGACATGGGAGAAGTCTTGCTATAAGTAGTCATGTGAATTTGGTATTCGTTTGATATTTTGATGAGATGTATGTTGTCTTTCCTCTAGTGGTGTCATCTGAACGTCGACTACATGACACTTCACCATTGTTTGGGCCTAGGGGAAGGCATTGGGAAATAATAAGTAGATGATGGGTTGCTAGAGTGATAGAAGCTTAAACCCTAGTTTATGCGTTGCTTTGTAAGGGCTGATTTGGATCCATATGTTTCATGCTATGGTTAGGTTTACCTTAATTCTTCTTTCGTAGTTGCAGATGCTTGCGAGAGGGGTTAATCATAAGTGGGATGCTTGTCCATGTAAGGGCAGTACCCAAGCACCGGTCCACCCACATATCAAATTATCAAAGTAACGAACGCGCATCATATGAGCATGATGAAAACTAGCTTGACGATAATTCCCATGTGTCCTCGGGAGCGCTTTCCTTTATATAAGAGTTTGTCCAGGCTTGTCCTTTGCTCAAAATGGATTGGGCCACCTTGCTGCACCTTGTTTACTTTTATTACTTGTTACCCGTTATGAATTACGTTATCACAAAACTACCTGTTACCGATAATTTCAGTGCTTACAGAGAATACCTTACAGAAAACCGCTTGTCATTTCCTTCTGCTTCTCGTTGGGTTCGACACTCTTAATTTTCTAAAGGACTATGATAGATACCCTATACTTGTGGGTCATCAAGACTCTTTTCTAGCACCGTTGCTGGGGAGTGAAGCACCTTTGGTAAGTGGAATTTGGTAAGGAAAATTTTGTATAGTGTGCTGAAATTTACTGTTACTTGTCACTATGGAAAACAATCATTTGGGAATCCACCCATGCTCCCTCCCACGCGCCCCCGCACCCACGCCGGTGGCCACTCCGGCCCCGACATCCACCAGCCTCGGCGCAGGCCACTCCGGCCCCGCCGACCACCGCTAGCCATGGCCTCCCCCTCCCTCCGCCATCGGTCGTTCGTGCGAGGTCCGCTGGCTGGAGTCGAGCCCGTCGTCGGCCGGCTCTCCGCCGACCTCCTACCAGCAGGCGCTCTGTCGGACGGCCGCACCGTCTCCGCCCGTCTTGCCTCTAGCTCTGAGCCCCCCACCCTCTCCGATGGACCCTCTCCGTCGCCCGCCCGCTCCTCCATCTGTCCGAGATCTATCGGCCTGCGGAGGACGCGCCGACGCTGCGGGACGACTCGCAATGGCGTGGGGCCAAAAGTGGCCGCGTTAGCCCCCCCGCCCGCGTCGCGGCCCTAGTGAGCTCCCGCGCTAGCGTCCCTCCTGGCTGCGCCCCGGTGAGTGCCCGCGCTGCTTCAGCACGACGCACCCCCGCTCCGAGTCCCGGCGCGACATATGTTGCGCGCGCTGCCGTTTCTTGGGCCACAGGGCCAAGGACTGCACCGCCCAGCTCTCATGCGCCTTGTCCTCGTCATGCGGCTCTGTACCTCCTTCGCAGCACCACTGTCTCCTGTCGCACGCTGATGGCTCTGGCCGTGTCCCGTCCCTGCCCAACGCCGACCGCCCCGCGTTCTCCGGGTCGGCGGCGACCACGCGCTCTTCCTCTGGCCTGCCAACGCCCGCGTCCTCCGGGCAGGCAGCCACGGTGCCACTGGCCTCCTCCTCCGACCTGGCGGCCACCACACGCTCCAGCTCCGACCTGCCTACGCCCGCGTTCTCTGGGCCGGCAGCGTCCCTCCGCTCGAGCTCGGCCGTCCCGTCGTTCGCGCCCTCTAGGCCCGTTTCGCCGGCGGGCTCCTCCTCCTCCAGGAATACTCCCCTCTCCGGACACCCCGCCCGTAGGCCAGCGGCGGCCATCTGCTACCTCCCCCGCTCTGAGGAGATGATTGCCGCCGAGCAAGCTCTCGGGCGCGCTCTTGTCACAACGGTAGCTGGATGCCGCTTGGGCATCTCCCCTGATGAGGTCGTCGACACCCTTTGCGCCCAGTTCGAGCTTGCCGATGGCGACTTCTCGGTGCACCGCCACACTTTGGAAGATTTCCTCATTCGCTTCTGCACCCTCGCCATTCGAAGCCGCGTCGCCACCTCGCCCGTCTGCACCCCTCGGTCCCAGCTTCTTCTCCACCCCTGGGGCAGGACCGCGGGCTCCGAGCCGGTTCGCGCCCTGTTCCTCCTCTCCCTGGAGCTCTACGGGATTCCCGACCACGCTTGGCATCGCTCCTCCGCCGAGTTTGTCCTCTCCCCATTCTGCAAGGCCGAGGACCTCACGCCGGAGACGCACAGCATGTCGGACATGTCGACATTCAGGCTCACGGCCTGGACCACGAACCCCGATGGCATCCCGCGCACCGCCGAGCTCCTCATCCCAGATGACGATGCCGTGGCCATTGATGCTGATCCCGACCGTGCCGAGTGCCTCGCTCTTGGGCTTGCGCGCTTCCCCGTCCGGATCAAGAACACGGCATGCACAGACTTCCGCCACCCCCCGAGGCTGCCGTCCCCGCCATCTCCACCCGGGGATGAGGCGGGCCACGACCAAGACTCCCCTCCCCTCCCTCCTCGATGGCCGGAGCGCCATGACTCCCCGCCTGCGGGTTCCAGCTCGCAGCACCCCTCCCGGCGCCGCGGTGGTCGCTGGCGTCATCGCCGCCATGCCCACGCTCCGCCGCCCAGCCGCTCCTGGAAAGGCATTCTTGGCCCCCACCCCGATGTGGTCACTGACGTCAACCGTGTTCCTGCCTTGCTGCGATTGGGTGCCCCCTCCCCTTTCAACAATGCAGGCCCTGAGACCATGGTCACCCCCTGCTGCTGATCGCCAGACGGGACCCACGCTGCTGCTTCGGGCTAGGGAGGAACGCGAAGACCAGCCCATTTCAAATTCTAGCGAGGTGGTATCCCCCTGTCCTCATCCAAGCCCCCGCCCTGTCGATGCGTGCCTTGATCCGCGCGACACAGCCCCGGCCCCACCTCCCAAGGAGATCAACCAGGACGACTCGGGCTCCCCCGCCCAACGGGTAGTTGCCACCCCCTTGTGGCTCCGGATGGCCCCACACCGTCGCACACAACCTCGGATCCCGAAGCCTCGGATCCACCGCCCTTCAGGCATGACGCTGTCGGTGCTACTTGCCAAGCGCTTGGCCCAACTCTGTGCGCTGACATCCAATATGTCGACACCCACGACCGGGCCATGCAGCCTCCTCTCGATGGCTGCAGCGGTGGGTCCAGCCCCGTCAGGTGCATGCTGGCCGCCCCATTGGCTGCCGATCAGGACGCCCGCCCTGTTGTTGACAGCGACACCGCCATGTAGCCCAATCAACACACTGTGGACCATGCAACCCCCTGGCCTCGTTTCTGGACGTGATTTCCATCTACCCCTAGCATGTGCTTCCCACCCCGCCTCCGCGCCGACGCAGGAACGCGGTCCCACCCAATTTCACCCCCAGCCGCAGTTTCAGGATCGCGAAGGCTGACCGCAGTTTGGACTTAGAAATGAAGGCTAAGCGTGTGCTACTTAGGTGCCTTGGGCTCATTGAGAGTGACGACGCTCCCATCTCCAATGACATGCTGAGCAAATATGCCCGCATCTTCGAGTGACCACTTGCGGAGGACATGTTGGAAGCCTTCGCGGATTTCTATGGTTGGCAGGTGCCAAGCTTCTCCAACCCCGAGACCTACCCCGAGCGGGCTCCGCCACGCCTAGTCGAGGCGTATCCTTTTTTGCGGTTGTCGGTGTCAAAACCGTCGGATCTCGGGTAGGGGGTCCCGAACTGTGCGTCTAAGGCGGATGGTAAAAGGAGGCAGGGGACACAATGTTTACCCAGGTTCGGGCCCTCTTGATGGATGTAATACCCTACATCCTGCTTGATTGTTCTTGATGATATGAGTATTACAAGAGTTGATCTACCACGAGATCGTAGAGGCTAAACCCTAGAAGCTAGCCTATGGTATGATTGTATGTTGTCCTACGGACTAAACTGTCACAGCCCTAGATTTTGCTTGTAGCTAATTACCTGAGTGAGCCTCATGCATCATGTCTAAATTTTGAAAGTTGAATTGAGGTTACTTGAAACCCTCATTAATCACTTCAAAATAATCAACATTAAAATATTTTCAAAGAAGTCCAAGAAAATGTTCCTCTTAGTCTCTGAAAATATTGGCAAGAGGTAAAACTTAAAACAATATTTTTCGAATCTCAGAGATATTTATTTTGGGCCTTTGAATTAAATCAATAACTATTTGCATTGGATATATATATATTTATTAATTAATATATGTCCAATAATTCTGATCTTTGGTGAATGGCTTTGGAATAATCCAACTTGTCCCTACAAGAATTATCAGAAGCAACAAAAATGATTTAGTGTCTAAAACTAAATCAAAACAAATTACAGAAAATAGAAAACAGAAAGAATTAGAAAAGAGAGAGAGAAGTGCTCACCTAGCCACCTGGCGGCCCAACTGTGCAGCCCAACCCAGCACCGCAACCCCCTCTGTCATCTTCCTCCTCACGCCAGTAGGCAGGGCGCGTGGTCGCCGCGCGTGCGCCAGCTCCTGCTTCCACCGCGACGCCCCGGCTCTTCTGGATGTGCCACGGAGATGCCCAGCGCTCCCTCTCGCTTCCCCTCCTCTCCCTGGACCTCACTCCCCTCTCTGCTCTCTCTTTCTTTCTCGCGACCGAGCGGAGCTCCTCGCCGCTGACGTGCACCACCGCGGCCACCGCCTCTCCCTCGCTTCTCTGACCGGCCCAGAGGCTTCGCCTCGACCCCCTCTTTCTTCCACCCCGAGCCACGCCACCGCGGGAGCCCCACATCACCGCCACGAGTCGTCTTCCCTGAGCACGGCCGCCGGACTCCATTGAGGGATTCGCCGTCGCCAAGCCGTCCCTGAGCAAGCCGAGCCCCTCTTCGTGATTGCTGTGAGCTCCGCCACCATTTCCCCCTCTCCCCCGCTCCGTTTGATCGCCATAGTCATCGCCCCCTTGATGACCGAAGCACGCCGCCGCACGAGCTCGTTGCCGACGAGGCTCCGGTGGCCAATCGGTCCCGTTCTTATGCCCGTTAGCTTTGTGAGAGCCCGTAGAAACCTTAGGTGCTACCCGTTGACCCTCCCATGCACGATGTCGTCATTTTCATCGGCGCCTGAACTCCGGCCACCGCCGCGAGCTCCGTTCCGGCGCGCTCCGGTGCCCCCACAGCCACCTACCTGCTCCTCTGGATGCGGGCAAGCGAGGGCAACCTACTGGTGCCCTTGGCTTGACCCACGACCGCCTGTAGCGCCATCTCCGCCGTTGCCCGAGCTTCGGCCGCCGCAAAGCTCGACGCCGTCAGCGCTGTAGACCACCCCAGCCACTGCTGCTTGCTCCGTTGGATGCGGATGAGCACCAGCTCCACGCAGAGCCCCTCCGCCACTCGTTTGGTCGCCGGAGGAGCAAACCCGACGCCCTCCATCGTCTCTGGCTCCGCCGGCGACGAGCAGCGGGTCAACTCCGGCGAGTTCACCCGTGTTTGACCCCTGTTTGATCCCCCCAGGGTCACTGACGCGTGGGTCCGCCCTGCTAATTTTTAGTTAGGTTTAGTTTAGTGCTAATTAACTTAGTTTAGTGCTTAATCTAACACTAACTAACTCTATTAAGTTAGTGATGACACGGACACGCGGGACCCACAGGTCAGGTTTGACCTGGACCGCCCCCGTTGACCTGGTGACGTCACAGTGATGCTATGCTGATGCAATAAGTATTTTCTGGATTTATTTTTATATAGGAAATTCCAGAAAATGTTGCAAACTTCAAAAATTCATAGAAATTAATCTGTAACTCCAAATGCAAAGATTTATATATGAAAAATGATCAGAAAAATCCAATCTATCAATCTGTACTGGTTTATGCATGTTTAAACATGTTAACTTGCTGTTTAGTGCAAAAACATGATAAGCACTATTTAAGATCACAAATGAGTTTTAACTTTGAATCTTTGGTTCAAAATAGCTCAAACCCATCTGGTTGTAGTTACATTATCCCAACACACTCATTTTACCATGTCATCATCATGCATCATATTGTGCATTGCATTGATTGTGTTTCTTTCTCTATTGCGGGTATTTGTCCCCTCTCGATAGACGTGGTTTCGACGATGAGTTCGATGACACCGATGAAGAGCTATAATATCTTCAAAAGTGCCAGGAAAGCAAAACCCCCTTGTTCATTCCGATACAATCCCACTCTCTCGCTCCTGCTCTCTTTTACTGCATTAGGACAACAACGACTCAACTGTTACATGCTATGGTAGTTGAACCCTTTTCCTCTGCATGACCTGTCATTGCCACAGTAAATAGATGAAACCCACTAGCATGAGTAGGAGTTGTTTGAGCCCTGATGTGCCTACTCATTCATGTTTGTTTGTCATGCCTGCTACTGCTTAGAGTTGAGTCAGGTCTGATTCATCGGGGATGAATCGGAGGTGTGTAAACATGTCCTACTGTTGAGAGCTAAGTGTGTGAACACAATTTGGTAAAGGTAGTGGTGAGAGGCCATGTAGGAGTACATGGTGGGTTGTCTCATTGAAGCCGTCCTCAGGAACTGAGTTCTGTGTTTGTGATCCATGAAACAGTTATTACCACGCATTGGGCCCGAAACCAATGGACCCTCTCGGCTTCTTGATCACCCTTGTCCTCTGTCCAGGAGTTGCAACTAGTTTCTGGTGTTTATAGGATATGTGTTGGCAGCCGTGCGCAGCGCTGACCCTAGGGGTGGGCTATGATGCGGTAGATACACCATGGCCGGGCATGCCGGGCGCCCGTTTGGTGTCTCGGAACCCTGTACACATCGTCCGGGGCCGTATGTGGAAACCTCGGCCGGACTCCCTATGGATGGAACCTGGATAGGCGATAAACCTAGACTAGAGACTTGAGTGTTTAGGTAGGCCGTGGCCGACACCCTCGCTGGGCTTCCGCTTGAAGGTTGCCGAGTACATGTCATGTAAACGGCGGTAAGTGGTGAGAGTGTGTGTGAAGAAGTACACCCCTGCAGGGTTAACATCATCTATTCGAATAGCCGTGTCCGCGGTAATGGACTTCTGGGTTGCCTATAACAGTTCATAGACAAGTGAAAGTGGATACTCTAAAACTCACAAGATAAGTGTGAGTGCTATGGATGGCCTTCTCGTAGGGAAACGGGAGCGGATCCATAGTGGTGTATTGAATGGTGAATATGTGGACTCGTGTGCGCCACCTCAAAAGAGTTGCTTGCAGTCGTAGTTCAGGTTAGCCACTGGGTTAAAGCTGGCTTGCTGCAGTTAAACTCAACCACCCCCTTTATTGATACCGAGGCATATGTAGATAGTTCTGATGTAAGTCTTGCTGGGTACATTTGTACTCACGTTTGCCTATTTTATGTTTTGCAGAGAGACGTCAGTCTCGCTAGTAGTTCCGTGTGGACTTCGAGGTTTATCTTGATACCTCAGCTACGATCTTGTGCCCTCGGCAGGATCTGGTAGATAGTCAGACTTATTAGCCTTTTTCATTTGTAGATGTCTGTACTCAGACATGTTAAGCTTCCGCATGTGCTTGATTTGTATGCTATGATTGTTAGGTCATGAGACCCATGTTTGTAATATCCCGCTCCTCGGAGCCTAATGAATAAATACTTGAGTTATAGAGTTATGTTGTGATGCCATGTTGTATTTACACATATCGAGCATATTGTGTGTATGATTGAAATGCTTGGTATGTGTGGGATCCGACAATCTAGTTGTTTATCCTTGGCAGCCTCTCTTATGGGGAAATCTAGCCTAGTGCTTCCATGTGCCATAGTAGTCCGCTACAGCCCGGTTCACCGGAGTCCTGTTAGCCCAGCACTACTGCTCAGGACACTTGACTGGCCGGCATGTGTTTCACTTCGTTCCTGTGTCTGTCCCTTCGGGGAAATGTCACGCGGTGACATACGGAGTCTTGCCTAGCCTGCTACAGCCCGGGTTCCCGGAGTCCTGTTAGCCAGTGCTACATCCCGGATTCACACGCTGCTGACCGACATGCTCGATGTGATTCATGTATGCCTGTCCCCATAGGTTAGTGCCGCTTTGGGTTCACGACTAGCCATGTTGGCCCGGGTTCTCTGTCATATGGATGCTAGCAACACTATCATATACGTGAGCCAAAAGGCGCAAATGGTCCCGGGCCATGGTAAGGCGACACCCGTGGGAATACCGTGCGTGAGGCCGCAAAGTGATATGAGGTGTTACTGGCTAGATCGATGTGACTTGGAATCGGGGTCCTGACAGTGTTGGTATCAGAGCCTGACTTCCTGTAGGATTACCAAGCCAAACTGGTCGAAGTGGAGTCTAGAAATGCTTTAGTTATATAAGGGAATTGATTGTGGATGGGAACGCAAGGCTCTTTTTACTCCTTTACCTTATGGCCTTCTGATCTGAGTCATCCTCTTCTCTTCTACGGGGAGTAAGAACTAGGCCCTCTCATCTATCTATCAGGATGACGTGTTACTAATCCATAGACTCATAGAATTGATAGTTTCAAGCCTCAGTTCCGTTCCTACTACATCCGTTATGCTGTCCGAGTCATCCCAGGTCTCTAACTAGTCTGATGCATTTGCAAATCCCTTCTTCCCGTTTCCGATGTCCTTTTGGGCCAGATTAAGCACACTAATGGTCTATTGAGGTACTCTACTACCTCGACATATTGTTGGAGCTATTATTATGACCCTAGGTGTTTTAGGGAGTCACCTAGTAATCTAGCCATGTTTTGTGTTCCCAGTGTGATGATTCTGGCCACCATTCTCGAAAGCATTCCATGATGCCATTTAGTAGTAGGTATTCTATTCCTGGGTTCTTGAATCCAAGATTCACCCTACTTACCTCCTGTTGATATATGCTGAGAGAGGACATATATCTGACCGCCGAAATTTCGCACAGGCTGCCCGCCCGAGGGCAGGTCATCCCCACTCCCGAACCCAACGAGAGTGTTGTGTTCATCTCTCACTTCCTCCGAGGACTAGGCCTCGCTCTGGATCCCTTTGTTAGGGGGCTCATGTTCTATTATGGGATGGATTTCCATGATCTGGCCCCGAATTCCCTCCTTCACATCTCGTCGTTCATCGTCGTATGTGAGGCCTTCCTTCGCATTACCCCTTACTTCGGCCTGTGGCTCAAGACCTTCAATGTGAAGCCAAAGATGATCGAGGGGCGGCACGCAGAGTGCGGATGTGCCGTAATAAGCAAAAGCGCTGATGCTCCATGGCCAAAGGGTTCCTTCCCAGAGGGGTCCAGCTTGTGGAAGCGCGAGTGGTTTTACATCACAGCTCCCCGAAGTACCAAGTGGGTAGCCGCCCCTACCTTTCGCTCGGGCCCCCCACCACAACTGACGTCATGGATCAGCAGGGGGCTGAGCTGGGGTCCAGCAAATGATGTGCCGATATTGCAGAGCCGCATCCGAGATCTCTTTGAGAGAGATTTCAGCCTGGTTATGGTAATGCAAGTTATGCTAGTTCGTTGAGTCCAGCCTTGCAAACGTCGACCCCTCCGTATGTGGGAATTCAACCCGGAAGGACCACGAACTATCCAGCACTTCCTCGGCATGACGCTCGAAGAGATGTACAAATTGTTCTTCGGACCCCAAATAGAGTGTCCGGATACCACCGAGGATGCGGGTCTGAGCTGCAATCGCCCTGATACCCAAGTAAGCAATCCCATGGCCGAACACGTTGTTTTTTTATTTATCATGACATCATTATGAAAAGTCGCTCTTTGACCAGGACAGGATAACAACGGCAAAGATGATCAGGTGTTCGACCCCCCTTCCCGAAGGCTTGGCCAATCCGGTACTGGACAGAATGCTCGAGCCGGCGCCTTATCAGGTGCCCTCAAAGGAAGATGAAGGGGGGGGGGGAATAAAGAGGCCGCAAGCGGGGGAATTAGCACCTCCGCGAAGGAGGATAATCAGGGAGAAGAATCTGACATTCCCTCTCCCCGAGGAAGGAAGAGGACCACCTCTGAAGATCCGGAAACAAAGGCTTCCAAACGGGGGAAGAAATCCTCGCTAGAGAGTCCTGCTTCGGAGGGTATTCTTGCCGCACAATGTCCGCAAGGGGATCAGCCCGCTACTGAGTTGTAAGTAATCAAAAAGTACTTTGATAGTGAAAGTGTCCTACCTTACTTCCGAAGACAATAACCGAAGCTTATGTCTTATAGTTCGGATCGTAGCCCTTCTCAACATAGTTCGTCTTCGGGGGATCTTTTTCCGGAGATGATGGAGAGCGAAACACCTCCCCCTGTCACCCCGCCTCATGAGGCGGGCGACCCTGAAGTGTCATCGCGGAGGGTCTCTCCTGATCCGCGAAGGCCAGAGGGTAATCCCTTGGCTACCCGGAGTCCTCAATATTCGGCTCCTAAAGAGAGCAACAGAAAGAGTCCAGAAATGTACAGTGTGCGGTCAGACTCACTGAAGGATCTTCTGGAGAAAGCGGCCATCTCAGAAGCGCATCGTACGCTAATGGGTACGGTAATTGAAAGGATTTCATCTGCTGAAAGCGGATTGCATGAAGCTTTAATGAGTCTGCTGAAAGGCTTTGAGGTACATGAAATAGTGTATGTTTTTGACAGTACCGCACACGTTAGGTGTGCCCTATGCAGATAGCAGCCCCTAAAACTCTGGTTGTCATTGAAAATGGCGGCAAACAGAGGATCATAGTCCCAGGTAATAACCAGACCGCCTTTATGTGCAGGTGGCTGAAGCTCCGGTGGCTAGTCGGACTGATGGGTTTGCCGAGCTAAAGCGGCAACTTGATGCGGCAGATGCCGACATCGTGCTTGTCAACAAGCGGCTTGACGAGGCACATGGTAAGTGATTTCTCTGGTGATCAACATATAGCGAGAGGAGCATGATGCCAGTATCTTTAATATGTTGTGACTGCAGATGGAGCTGCCACTGTGGAGACCCTTCGGGTGGAGCTTGCCCGAGCCAAGGAACAACCGAGGAATAGCGATGCGGCCGCTCTAAAGGCGGTCGAAGAGCTGAGGGCCGAACAGGCTGCGCACGACCAGAGCAAGGAAAGAATAGCCAAGATGGCCGTTGAGTTAAAAGATGCCACTGACTGTTACAAGCTTCTTGAAAAAGAAAGCCGAGCAAGGGCGACAGACCTAGAGAAGGCCATGGTAGAAGCCAAGGAAGCCCGCTCTAAAATCAGAGCGGCGAAGGAGGAGCTACGACAAGCTGCGGATATCGTGGCTGGGAAGCCCTTGTTGTTGCGGACTAAGTTCGGAGATCCGAAGTATGCTCCTATTGATCAACTATGGAGTTCTGCGGACGCCTACGTGGATTTGGCGGCAAGTGCTGCTGATGCGACCGAGGACTTCAAGGATCAAAAAGATCACGAAGTGGAAAAGCTGTCCTGGTCACAGTTCCATGCTCCAGTGCGTCCGCTGCTGTTGAATGAGCAAATGGCCGAGTGGTCCGAGCTCCATAGGTTGTCCGAACTTGCCATGAGGTCTGTTGTGGATCATCTGTGGCCAGGAGGGCCAAGGCCGAATAGTTACGTTAGTTTAATGCAACAATTCCTTGGTGCTGTGCTGCACATCGATGCTATGAAGAGGTCGGCGTGCATAGAGGGTGCCCGGATGGCCTTTGCCCGTGTCAAGACATACTGGGCGGAGATGGAGGCCACCACTGTTGCAACACAGGGTTCGGCCGTGGGCCGAGTGGCTGCCGGGCACTACTTTGAAGAAGTTCTTGAAGGCGCTCGTTCGATAGAGGCTCAGTGCTCAAAGAATATTATGTTCTAGTGACATGTACTCCCATTGTAAAAACAATGTTTTATTGAGTTATCAAGGCTATGTTTATACTTTTGCCTGAAAGTATTATGATGCCTCCTGTGCGGCCGTTTATGTATATATGTATATAATGCGGGGGTGTTCGCAAAAAACACGTATTCACACTTGATCCAACATCTTGGTCCATTAAGGAGGTGGTAGCGCAGCGAACGAGGCAATCGGACTATATTGCTTTAACACTTTCACTTAGCCATAGGAGTTTGACGGTGGGGCTACTATATAGCCCCTGGGACTTCTACGCTCATCCGAATATGGGGCGCGTACATACATGACCGGGAAACGACCCTTCGTTAATGCGGAGGAATCCGGAAGATTCCGTTGAGTCATCGAGTGGCTGACCAGTCTCGCGCTTTATCATGACAGTCAGTTTTCGGCTTTCTCTACTGAGGTGCTCATCCGGATGAACCATGGCACAATCACAGTAGTTCTCCCAGTGCTACCTTAGCCGATATAGCGGAACGTAAGGCACCAAAACGTGGAGCCGGGAAAACCCAACATTTGACCAAAGACATGATTCGGAGCTGATGCATATAAGGCCAAACTCGCGACGCCAAACACTCCCTAAGGTATTCGGTCTTTATAACATATGCTGGGCTGAATGAGGCCCTTAATAATAAGCCCCGAGTGTCCAGGTACGTGCAATATCCTGACGTCGCCGCATGCCAATAACGTCAGCATCCTTCTCGGTTGTATTGAGTATCCGGAGGATGTGAACGATGAGAGACAGTAAAAAAGGTTTACGCAGGGTCTTAATCTGAAAAGAAACCTTTGAGCGGGTCCCTGCAGCACGTCTGCGCCTGTGTCTCCGTTGTGCTGTGTCCTGGACGGGTGTAGCACGATTGTAATCTGTAAAATAGAAGAACTTAGGTGAAAGTTGCCATGCCAAAAAATTGGTTATTATCAATGAACTATTAAAATTCAAGATAAGTCAAGTTGAGCCGGACTAACCCTGATTACACACGGGAAGCCCCTGGTACCGTCTAGGAGGGTTTGATCATCAAACCAATCTCATGTATATGTGATGGTGCACCGGACTCGTCTAACCATGCCCGTGGTCTTGACGACCTGCCATTTTTTCTGGTTGGTGAGGCCGTCTAGTGCTCGGCTGTTAAAGCCGCCACACGTTCTTCCGTGCGTAGAAAACGCTCAGTATTTCTGCTAATTGTGATGGTGCCACATGGACCGCGCATCTTAAGCTTGAGAGAAGCGTAATGCAGTATTGCATTAAAACGAGCGAAAGCCGTTCTTCTGCGTAGTGCTTGATAGCCACTTCGGAATGGAGCGATATAGAAAGTTAACCTTTCACTTCGGAAGTTATCGGGAGAACCGAATACAACCTCTAGCAATAGAGAGCCCGTACAACAGGCATCTTGGCCTGGTATTACTCCCTTCAAGGTAGTATTACTGTGGCTTATTTGTGTCGGTTCTATCCCCATTTTGCGGACTGTGTCCTGATATATCAGATTTAGACCACTGCCGCCATCCATGAGGACTCGTGTGAGATGGTATCCGTTTATTATTGGGTCTAACACAAAGGCAGCCAATCCTTCGTGCCGGATGCTTGTCGCTGTAGGGTTTCGTAGTAATTTCAAAAAATTTCCTACGCACACGCAAGATCATGGTGATGCATAGCAACGAGAGGGGGAGAGTGTGATCTACGTACCCTTGTAAATCGAGAACGGAAGCGTTAACATGGTTGATGTAGTCGTACGTCTCCACGGCCCGACCGATCAAGCACCGAAACTACGACACCTCCGAGTTCTAGCACACATTCAGCTCGATGAAGATCCCCGGACTCCGATCCAGCGAAGTGTCGGGCAAGAGTTCCGTCAGCATGACGGCGTGGTGACGATCTTGATGTACTACCGTAGCAGGGCTTCGCCTAAGCACCGCTACAATATTATCGAGGACTATGGTGGAAGGGGGCACCGCACACGGCTAAGAATATGATCACGTGGATCAACTTGTGTGTCTAGGGGTGCCCCTTGCCTCCGTATATAAAGGATCCAAGGGGGGTGGGTGCGGCCGGCCCTGGTAGGAGGCGCGCAGGAGGAGTCCTACTCCTACCGGGAGTAGGACTCCCCTCTCTTTCCTTGTCCAAGTAGGAGAGGGGGAAGGAGAGAAGAAAAAGAGGGGGCGCCACCCCTCCCTCCTTGTCCAATTCGGACTAGGGGGAGAGGGAGCGCGCGGCCTGCCCTGGCAGCCCCTCCTCTTCTCCACTTTAGGCCCATGAGGCCCATTAACCCCCCGGGGGGTTCCGGTAACCCCCCGGTGCTCCAGTTTTATCCGAAACTTCCCCAGAACACTTCCGGTGTCCGAATATAGCCGTCCAATATATCAATCTTTATGTCTCGACCATTTAGAGACTCCTCGTTATGTCTGTGATCACGTCTGGGACTCCAAACCAACTTCGGTACATCAAAACTCATAAACTCATAATATAACTGTCATCGAAACCTTAAGCGCGCGGACCCTACGGGTTCGAGAACAATGTAGACATGACCGAGACACGTCTCCGGTCAATAACCAATAGCGGAACCTGGATGCTCATATTGGCTCCTACATATTCTACGAAGATCTTTTATCGGTCAGACCGCATAACAACATACGTTGTTCCCTTTGTCATCGGTATGTTACTTGCCCGAGATTCGATCGTCGGTATCCCATACCCAGTTCAATCTCATTACCGACAAGTCTCTTTACTCGTTCCGTAATACATCATCTCACAACTAACTTATTAGTTGCAATGCTTGCAAGGCTTATGTGATGTGTATCACCGAGAGGGCCCAGAGATACCTCTCCGACAATCGGAGTGACAAATCCTAATCTCGAAATACGCCAACCCAACATGTAACTTTGGAGACACCTATAGAGAACCTTTATAATCACCCATTTACGTTGTGACGTTTGGTAGCACACAAAGTGTTCCTCTGGCAAACGGGAGTTGCATAATCTCATAGTCATAGGAACATGTATAAGTCATGAAGAAAGCAATAGCAACATACTAAACGATCGGGTGCTAAGCTAATGGAATGGGTCATGTCAATCAGATCATTCACCTAATGATGTGATCCTGTTAATCAAATAACAACTCTTTATTCATGGTTAGGAAACATAACCATCTTTGATTAAAGAGCTAGTCAAGTAGAGGCATACTAGTGACACTCTGTTTGTCTATGTATTCACACATGTATTATGTTTCCGGTTAATACAATTCTAGCATGAATAATAAACATTTATCATGATATAAGGAAATAAATAATAACTTTATTATTGCCTCTAGGGCATATTTCCTTCAGTCTCCCACTTGCACTAGAGTCAATAATCTAGATTACACAGTAATGATTCTAACACCCATGGAGCCTTGGTGCTGATCATGTTTTGCTCGTGGAAGAGGCTTAGTCAATGGGTCTGCAACATTCAGATCCGTATGTATCTTGCAAATCTCTATGTCTCCCACCTGGACTAGATCCCGGATGGAATTGAAGCGTCTCTTGATGTGCTTGGTTCTCTTGTGAAATCTGGATTCCTTTGCCAAGGCAATTGCACCAGTATTGTCACAAAAGATTTTCATTGGACCCGATGCACTAGGTATGACACCTAGATCGGATATGAACTCCTTCATCCAGACTCCTTCATTTGCTGCTTCCGAAGCAGCTATGTACTCCGCTTCACATGTAGATCCCGCTACAACATTTTGTTTAGAACTGCACCAACTGACAGCTCCATCGTTTAATGTAAACACGTATCCGGTTTGCGATTTAGAATCGTTCGGATCAGTGTCAAAGCTTGCATCAACGTAACCTTTTACGATGAGCTCTTTGTCACCTCCATATATGAGAAACATATCCTTAGTCCTTTTCAAGTATTTCAGGATGTTCTTGACCGCTGTCCAGTGATCCACTCCTGGATCACTTTGGTACCTCCCTGCTAGACTTATAGCAAGGCATACATCAGGTCTGGTACACAGCATTGCATACATGATAGAGCCTATGGCTGAAGCATAGGGACCATCTTTCATTTTCTCTCTATCTTCTGCAGTGGTCGGGCATTAAGTCTTACTCAACTTCACACCTTGTAACACAGGCAAGAACCCTTTCTTTGCTTGATCCATTTTGAACTTCTTCAAAACTTTGTCAAGGTATGTGCTTTGTGAAAGTCCAATTAAGCGTTTTGATCTATCTCTATAGATCTTAATGCCTAATATGTAAGCAGCTTCACCGAGGTCTTTCATTGAAAAACTTTTATTCAAGTATCCCTTTATGCTATCCAGAAATTCTATATCATTTCCAATTAGTAATATGTCATCCACATATAAAATCAGAAATGCTACAGAGCTCACACTCACTTTCTTGTAAATACAGGCTTCTCCAAAAGTCTGTATAAAACCAAATGCTTTGATCACACTATCAAAGCGTTTATTCCAACTCCGAGAGGCTTGCACCAGTCCATAAATGGATCGCTGGAGCTTGCACACTTTGTTAGCTCCCTTTCGATCGACAAAACCTTCTGGTTGCATCATATACAACTCTTCTTCCAGAAATCCATTCAAGAATGCAGTTTTGACATCCATCTGCCAAATTTCATAATCATAAAATGCGGCAATTGCTAACATGATTCGGACAGACTTAAGCATCGCTACGGGTGAGAAGGTCTCATCGTAGTCAATCCCTTGAACTTGCCGAAAACCTTTTGCGACAAGTCGAGCTTTGTAGACAGTAATATTACCGTCAGCGTCAGTCTTCTTCTTGAAGATCCATTTATTCTCAATTGCTTGCCGATCATCGGGCAAGTCAACCAAAGTCCATACTTTGTTCTCATACATGGATCCCATCTCAGATTTCATGGCTTCAAGCCATTTTGCGTAATCTGGGCTCACCATCGCTTCTTCATAGTTCGTAGGTTCATCATGATCTAGTAGCATGACTTCCAGAATAGGATTACCATACCACTCTAGCGCGGATCTCACTCTGGTTGATCTACGAGGTTCAGTAGTATCTTGTTCTGAAGTTTCATGATCATCATCATTAGCTTCCTCAGTAACTGGTGTAGGTGTCACTGAAACAGTTTTCTGTGATACGCTACTTTCCAATAAGGGAGCAGGTACAGTTACCTCGTCAAGTTCTACTTTCCTCCCACTCACTTCTTTCGAGAGAAACTCCTTCTCCAGAAAGTTTCCGAACTTAGCAACAAAAGTCTTGCCTTCGGATCTGTGATAGAAGGTGTATCCAATAGTTTCCTTTGGATATCCTATGAAGACACATTTCTCCGATTTGGGTTCGAGCTTATCAGGTTGAAGCTTTTTCACATAAGCATCACAGCCCCAAACTTTCAGAAACGACAACTTTGGTTTCTTGCCAAACCACAGTTCATAAGGCGTCGTCTCAACGGATTTTGATGGTGCCCAATTTAACATGAATGCGGCCGTCTCTAGAGCGTATCCCCAAAACGATAGCGGTAAATCAGTAAGAGACATCATAGATCGCACCATATCTAGTAAAGTACGATTACGATGTTCGGACACACCATTACGCTGTGGTCTTCTGGGTGGCGTGAGTTGCGAAACTATTCCACAATTTTTCAAATGTACACCAAACTCGTAACTCAAATATTCTCCTCCACGATCAGATCGTAGAAACTTTATTTTCTTATTACGATGATTTTCAACTTCACTCTGAAATTCTTTGAACTTTTCAAACGTTTCAGACTTATGTTTCATTAAGTAGATATACCCATATCTGCTTAAGTCATCTGTGAAGGTGAGAAAATAACGATATTCGCCACGAGCCTCAATATTCATCGGACCACATACATCTGTATGTATGATTTCCAATAAATCTGTTACTCTCTCCATAGTACCAGAGAACAATGTTTTAGTCATCTTGCCCATGAGGCACGGTTCGCAAGTACCAAGTGATTCATAATCAAGTGGTTCCAAAAGTCCATCAGTATGGAGTTTCTTCATGCGCTTTACACCGATATGACCTAAACGGCAGTGCCACAAATAAGTTGCACTATCATTATCAACTCTGCATCTTTTGGCTTCAACACTATGAATATGTGTGTCACTACTATCGAGATTCAATAAAAATAGACCACTCTTTAAGGGTGCATGACCATAAAAGATATTACTCATATAAATAGAACAACCATTATTCTCAGATTTAAATGAATAACCGTCTCGCATCAAACAAGATTCAGATATAATGTTCATGCTTAACGCTGGCACCAAATAACAATTATTTAGGTCTAATATTAATCCCGAAGGTAGATGTAGAGGTAGCGTGCCGACTGCGATCACATCGACTTTGGAAGCGTTTCCCATGCGTATCGTCACCTCGTCCTTAGCCAATCTTCGCTTAATCCGTAGTCCCTGTTTTGAGTTGCAAATATTAGCAACAGAACCAGTATCAAATACCCAGCTGCTACTGCGAGCATTAGTAAGGTACACATCAATAACATGTATATCACATATACCTTTGTTCACCTTGCCATCCTTCTTATCCGCCAAATACTTGGGGCAGTTCCGCTTCCAGTGACCAGTCTGCTTGCAGTAGAAGCACTCAGTTTCAGGCTTAGGTCCAGGTTTGGGTTTCTTCTCTTGAGTAGCAACTTGCTTGCCGTTCTTTTTGAAGTTCCCCTTCTTCTTCCCTTTGCCCTTTTTCTTGAAACTAGTGGTCTTTTTGACCATCAACACTTGATGCTCCTTCTTGATTTCTACCTCCGCAGCTTTCAGCATTGCGAAGAGCTCGGGAATAGTCTTATTCATCCCTTGCATATTATAGTTCATCACGAAGCTCTTGTAGCTTGGTGGCAGTGATTGAAGAATTCTGTCAATGACGCAATCATCTGGAAGATTAACTCCCAATTGAATCAAGTGATTATTATACCCAGACATTTTGAGTATATGCTCAATGACAGAACTGTTCTCCTCCATCTTACAGCTATAGAATTTATTGGAGACTTCATATCTCTCAATCCGGGCATTTGCTTGAAATATTAACTTCAACTCCTGGAACATCTCATATGCTCCATGACGTTCAAAACATCGTTGAAGTCCCGATTCTAAGCCGTAAAGCATGGCACACTGAACTATCGAGTAGTCATCAGCTTTGCTCTGCCAGACGTTCATAACATCTGGTGTTGCTCCAGCAGCAGGCCTGGCACCCAGCGGTGCTTCCAGGACGTAATTCTTTTGTGCAGCAATGAGGATAATCCTCAAGTTACGGACCCAGTCCGTGTAATTGCTACCATCATCTTTCAACTTTGCTTTCTCAAGGAACGCATTAAAATTCAATGGAACAACAGCACGAGCCATCTATCTACAAACAAGCATAAACAAGCAAGATACTATCAGGTACTAAGTTTCATGATAAATTTAGGTTCAATTAATTTACTTAAAGAACTCCCACTTAGATAGACATCCCTCTAATCCTCTAAGTGATTACGTGATCCAAATCAACTAAACCATGTCCGATCATCACGTGAGATGGAGTAGTTTCATTGGTGAACATCACTATGTTGATCATATCTACTATATGATTCACGCTCGACCTTTTGGTCTCCGTGTTCCGAGGCCATATCTGTATATGCTTGGCTCGTCAAGTATAACCTGAGTATTCCGCGTGTGCAACTGATTTGCACCCGTTGTATTTGAACGTAGAGCCTATCACACCCGATCATCACGTGGTGTCTCAGCACGAAGAACTTTCGCAACGGTGCATACTCAGGGAGAACACTTCTTGATAGTTAGTGAGAGATCATCTTATAATGCTACCGTCAATCAAAGCAAGATAAGATGCATAAAAGATAAACATCACATGCAATCAATATAAGTGATATGATATGGCCATCATCTTGTGCTTGTGATCTCCATCTTCGAGGCACCGTCGTGATCACCATCGTCACCGGCGCGACACCTTGATCTCCATCGTAGCATCGTTGTCGTCTCACCAATCTTATGCTTTCACGACTATCGCTACCGCTTAGTGATAAAGTAAAGCATTACAACGCGATTGCATTGCATACAATAAAGCGACAACCATATGGCTCCTGCCAGTTGCCGATAACTCGGTTACAAAACATGATCATCTCATACAATAAAATTTAGCATCATGTCTTGACCATATCACATCACAACATGCCCTGCAAAAACAAGTTAGACGTCCTCTACTTTATTGTTGCAAGTTTTACGTGGCTGCTACGGGCTTAAGCAAGAACCAATCTTACCTACCCATCAAAACCACAACAATAGTTTGTCAAGTTGGTGCTGTTTTAACCTTCGCAAGGACCGGGCGTAGCCACACTCGGTTCAACTAAGTTGGAGAAACTGTCACCCGCAAGCCACCTATGTGCAAAGCACGTCGGGAGAACCGGTCTCGCGTAAGCGTACGCGTAATGTCGGTTCGGGCCGCTTCGTCCAACAATACCGCCGAACCAAAGTATGACATGCTGGTAAGCAGTATGACTTATATCGCCCACAACTCACTTGTGTTCTACTCGTGCATATAACATCAACATATAAAACCTAGGCTCGGATGCCACTGTAGGGTTTCGTAGTAATTTCAAAATTTTCCTACGCACACGCAGGATCATGGTGATGCATAGCAATGAGTGGGGGAGAGTGTGATCTATGTACCCTTGTAAATCGACGATGGAAGCGTTAACTTGGTTGATGTAGTCGTACGTCTCCACGGCCCGACCGATCAAGCACCGAAACTACGGCATGTTCGAGTTCTAGCACACGTTCAGCTCGATGACGATCCCCGGACTTCGATCCAGCAAAGTGTCGGGGAAGAGTTCCGTCAGCACGACGGCGTGGTGACGATCTTGATGTACTACCGTAGCAGGGCTTCGCCTAAGCACCGCTACAATATTATCGAGGACTATGGTGGAAGGGGGCACCGCACACGGCTAAGAATATGATCACGTGGATCAACTTGTGTGTCTAGGGGTGCCCCTTGCCTCCGTATATAAAGGATCCAAGGGGGAGGGTGCGGCCAGCCCTAGTAGGAGGTGCGCAGGAGGAGTCCTACTCCTACCGGGAGTAGGACTCCCCTCCCTTTCCTTGTCCAAGTAGGAGAGAGGGAAGGAGAGAAGAAAAACGGGGGGCTCCGCCCCTCCCTCCTTGTCCAATTAGGACTAGGGGGAGAGGGGGCGCGCGGCCTGCCCTGGCAGCCCCTCCTCTTCTCCACTTTAGGCCCATGAGGCCCATTAACCCCCCGAGGGGTTCCGGTAACCCCCCGGTGCTCCGGTTTTATCCGAAACTTCCCCAGAACACTTCCGGTGTCCGAATATAGCCGTCCAATATATCAATCTTTATGTCTCGACCATTTCGAGACTCCTCGTTATGTCCGTGATCACATCCGGGACTCCGAACCAACTTTGGTACATCAAAACTCATAAACTCATAATATAACTGTCATCGAAACCTTAAGCGTGCGGACCCTACGGGTTCGAGAACAATGTAGACATGACCGAGACACGTCTCCGGTCAATAACCAATAGCGGAACCTGGATGCTCATATTGGCTCCTACATATTCTACGAAGATCTTTTATCGGTCAGACCGCATAACAACATACGTTGTTCCCTTTGTCATCGGTATGTTACTTGCCCGAGATTCAATCGCCGGTATCCCATACCTAGTTCAATCTCGTTACCGACAAGTCTCTTTACTCGTTCCGTAATACATGATCTCACAACTAACTCGTTAGTTGCAATGCTTGCAAGGCTTATGTGATGTGTATCACCGAGAGGGCCCAGAGATACCTCTCCGACAATTGGAGTGACAAATCCTAATCTCGAAATACGCCAACCCAACATGTACCTTTGGAGACACCTATAGAGCACCTTTATAATCACCCATTTACGTTGTGACGTTTGGTAGCACACAAAGTGTTCCTCCGGAAAACGGGAGTTGCATAATCTCATAGTCATAGGAACATGTATAAGTCATGAAGAAAGCAATAGCAACATACTAAACGATCGGGTGCTAAGCTAATGGAATGGCTCATGTCAATCAGATCATTCACCTAATGATGTGATCCCGTTAATCAAATAACAACTCTTTGTTCATGGTTAGGAAACATAACCATCTTTGATTAACGAGCTAGTCAAGTAGAGGCATACTAGTGACACTCTGTTTGTCTATGTATTCACACATGTATTATGTTTCCGGTTAATACAATTCTAGCATGAATAATAAACATTTATCATGATATAAGGAAATAAATAATAACTTTATTATTGCCTGTAGGGCATATTTCCTTCTGTTATCGTTGTTATCGCTGTTTTTGCTATCGCTGTTTTTGCTATGGCAGGACTTAGAGCGGCGCCGCTGACGTCGGGGCTTGGGTTGCTTCTCGGAGGGGTCATCCTCCGCTGTCTCTTCGCCATTGCCTTCTTTGGGTGTATCCACCATGTATATGTCATGTGATGAAGTGGGTGTCCGGCGCCCTGTGGGTGCTGGTTCCTGTTCGTCTCCTGCATCTTCGTCCATGTCGTCGATGTCTTCGGAGTCGAAGTTGAGCATGTCGGTTAAGTCCTCGACAGTGGCTACTAAGTGGGTGGTGGGTGGGCAGCGAATTTCTTTGTCGTCCGCATCCCATTCTAGCCGGACATAGTTCGGCCATGGTTCTCCTGACAAGGAGAGATACCTTAATGAATTTAGCACATCGCTAAAAGGCGAGTGCTGAAAGATATCCGCAGAGGTGAAGTCCATGATCGGCGCCCAGTCGGATTCGATAGGAACGGATGCAGGCGGCTCGGAGTCCGTGGCCGGAGACGAATCCAGTGGTTCGACGACACGGCTCTCGTAAGGGGTGAAGTCAGGATCCGGCTCCATCGCCACTAAGAGTGCGGCCTCCATGGTGGGGTCTATCCCTCTGTCCTTGGATGGCGCGATTTGCTTCGGATTGAAAGCCGGAGTAGTTGCAGATGTGATCTCCCGAACACTGTCCGACGACAGAGTTACGTCGTGCTCGTCGTGACTGTGTGGCGCACCTAACACGGGCTCGAATCCATCGAAGATCAAGTCTCCGCGGATGTCGGCATGGTAGTTTAAGTTTCCGAATCTGAACTGATGGCCAGGGGCGTAGCTCTCGATGTGCTCTAGATGGCCAAGCGAATTGGCCCACAGTGCGAAGCCGCCGAATACAAAGATTTGTCTGAGGAGGAAAACCTCACCCTGGACCGCATCGCTACCGACGATCGAAAGAGCCATCAAGCCTTATGGTGACGACACAGAGGAACTCTCAATGAAAGCACCAATGTCGGTGTCAAAATTGGCAGTTCTCGGCTAGGGGTCCCAAACTGTGCATCTAAGGCGGATGGTAACAGGAGGCAGGGGACATGATGTTTACCCAGGTTCGGGCCCTCTTGATGGAGGTAATACCCTACGTCCTGCTTGATTGTTCTTGATGATATGAGTATTACAAGAGTTGATCTACCACGAGATCGTAGAGGCTAAACCCTAGAAGCTAGCCTATGGTATGATTGTATGTTGTCCTACAGACTAAACCCTCCGGTTTATATAGACACCGTAGGGGGCTAGGGTTACACATAGTCGGTTACAAGGGTGGAGATCTACATATCCGTATTGCCTAGCTTGCCTTCCACGCCAAGGAGAGTCCCATGCGGACACGGGACGAAGTCTTCAATCTTGTATCTTCATAGTCCAACAGTCCGACCAAAGGATATAGTCCGGCTGTCCGAAGACCCCCTAATCCAGGACTCCCTCAGCGGTCTTGCTACAATGCCGCCCATCCCCCCATGGATTTTAACCTCAAAATTATGTTTTGGAACGTGCGAGGCTTAAACTCCGGTGCTAAACGCTCGGCCTTGTGCAGTGTGATCTCCACTGCATCCCCTTCCATTGTCTACCTCCAGGAGACGAAACTCGCCCATATCTCGGACCGCTCGTTCTCGACACTCTTGGCCCACAGTTTGAGGATTTTACTTCCTGCTGGCAACCGGCACCTGCGGCGGCATTCTTCTTGCCTGGCGGTGATCTGAGGCCTCCATTTCCAACCCGTTGATTGGCGAGCACCATATCACGACGCTGGTCACCCCCCCTAATAGCACGAACCACTGGTGGTTAACTGGTGTGTATGGTCCACATGACAACAATGCTAAACTCGACCTCCTCGCTGATCTCCAGGATGTGCGCGTCTCCCGCATCGGTCCTTGGCTTCTCGGAGGCGACTTCAACATGATCACCTCCGCGGCAAATAAAAACAACTCGAACCTTAACCACCGTGTCATGAGCAGGTTCAGGCGGTTCATTGCTGATGAGGAGCTCCAAGACATGTACCTTCATGGCCGCCGCTACATGTGGTCGAGCGAGCGCGACTCCCCACATTCGGTTGGGAGATTGAGCACCCACATTGCCTGCTACACTGCCTCACTTCCGCTGCATCTGGTCACTGCCCTTTGGTCATCGACTGTGCTGCGCGCTCGCTCGGGACTAGGCGGTTCCATTTTGAGCGCTTTTGGCCAAAAATGAAAGGCTTCGAAGATGCAGTCCACGAGGGATGGAATGCTTTACCTCCCGACCCCGACCCCTTCCGGCGACTCGTGTCCCGCCTCAAGAGCACTGCTAGGCACCTCCAACGCTGGAGCGCCCGTACCATTGGGAACGTGTCCCTCCAGATCATGGTGGCGCGAGAGATCATTGCATGACTCGACGCCGCCCAGGACCTACGACCCCTCTCCTCCGATGAAGCCTGGCTCCGGCGCAGGCTCAAGGCTTCCTACCTCGGACTTGCCTCCCTTGAACGAACGATTGTGCGACAGCGCATGCGCCTAGCTTGGCTCCGTAGTGACGACGCTTCCGTGCCCGCGCTTAAGGTGCACGCCTCACATCGCAAGCAACACACCTACATGGTCTCTGTGTGCGTTGGCGACCAGGTGATCTCAGACCACGAGGGCATGACCAAGGAGTCCTACAACCACTTCACCACCATCCGTGGCACCGACTCTGGGCGCGAATCCACACTGGATCTGACCAACTTCCACGTCAATTCCTTCGACCTCCTGGACCTCGAGGCCCCTTTCTCTGAGGATGAAATTTGACGAGCCGTGAAAAGACTTCCAACGGGAAAGGCGCCTGGCCCCGATGGCTTCACCTCCGAGTTCCTACGCGCCTGCTGGGACATCATCAAGCAGGATATCTGTGATGCCTTCGACAAGCTCTACACCATGAATGGGCACAGCTTCCAAAAGCTCAACGAGGCCCTCCTCACACTGCTCCCCAAGAGACCAGATGCCGCCTCCCTCTCGGATTACCGGCCCATAAGTCTCATCCACCTGATTTCCAAGCTTTTCGCCAAAGTCCTAGCCTTGCGTCTCGCTCCAAGGCTTAGCTCGATGATCTCCACGAACCAAAGTGCATTCACCATTGGACGGTGCATCCACGACAACTTTCTTCTCGTCCAACAAACTGCGCACCTCCTCCATAACCTCAAGACCACCCGCATGCTACTTAAGCTCGACATCGCCTGAGCCTTCGATTCCATCTCGTGGCCCTTCCTGCTTCAGGTCCTGCAGCACCTCGGCTTCGGCCGCCGTTGGCGTGAATGGATCACAATCCTTCTCTCCACCGCGTCGACACGGGTCATGACCAATGGACACCCTGGCCCTCCTATAGACCATGCTTGCGGCCTCAGACAGGGAGACCCCATCTCCCCCATGCTGTTCACCATTGTCATTGCCATCCTGAACTCGCTCCTCCTCCGGGTGGTTGACACTGGCCTCCTACAGCGCCTCACGACGCGCCACGTGGCCTCGAGCATTTCACTCAACGCGGACGATGTCGTCATCTTCTGCCACCCCGACAACCACGACATTGCCACCGTGCGCGAGCTCCTTCGGGTGTTTGGGGTGGCCTCAGGGCTCCACACCAACTTCGACAAATGCTCCGCAACACCAATCCAATGTAGTGATGACCACATTGACACGATCAGGGCTGAGATGCAATGTCCGATCAAGCATTTCCCTTCCAATACCTTGGGCTGCCGCTCTCCATCCGCAAGCCACCAACCTCGAGCCTTCTTCCAGTCGTCCACAAGCTCGAGAAGAAGCTTTCCACTTGGTGTGCTTACCTTCTCTCGAAAGGGGATAGGCTTGCCTTGGTCCACCATGTCCTTTGCGCGATCCCAACACACTTCCTCCTCGCCATCGCGTTCAACAAGTCGATCCTCAAACGGGTCAATCGGATCATCCGGAGCTTCCTTTGGGCCGGCAACAAGGACGCGACCAGCGGAAAGTGCCTCGTTAACTGGCAGAAAGTTTGTAGACCCATCTCCCTCGGTGGGCTAGGCATCCGCGATCTATACCGCGCCAGAATCACTCTTCGTACGAGATGGCTTTGGTTGCAACACACAGACCCCTCCAGACCCTGGAGCCGCCTTCATATCTCGCACAAGGTCGATGTCACCGCCATTTTCAGGGCGTCCACCACCTGGCGCATTGGCAATGTCACCAGCTGTAAATTCTGGAGCGACCACTGGATCGATGGGAGATCGGTGGCTGAGATCGCCTCCCTCGTGCACTCGCTTGTGCCTCGACGCCAACGAAAATCTCGCACTGTTAGCGAGGCCATGCGCCTCAGGTCCTAGGTACAAGACATTAGGGGAGCACTAGGCCCAGCGGCCCTGCTACAATACGTTGACCTTTGGCGGCAGATCCGGCATGTCGAGCTCTCGGCCACCCCCCACACCCTTACTTGGAGATGGACGGGCTCTGGCCTCTACTCGGCCAACTCCTGCTACCAGGCCCTTTTCTACGTGTTCTGCAGTGACGATCATTGGAAACTCATGTGGAAGACATGGGCACCTCTTCGCATCAAGTTCTTCATGTGGCTCGCGATGTAAGAGCGCTGCTGGACAATGGACCGCCTAATCTAACATGGCCTCTCTGACGACAACATGTGCGCCCTTTGCGACCAAGAGCCCGAGACCATGCAGCACCTCCTTGCGGGCTCCTCCTTCTCCAGACAGATTTGGCACGAGATCCTTGCCTGGGCACGAGCTCCTACTAGCCTTCCCGATGGAAACACTCCCTTCCAAATTTGGTGGGCAACCTCTATAAACCATGCGTCCACCCTCGCTCGCAAATGCCTCGCTTCCATCATCATCCTCACTGCTTGGGGGATTTGGAAACACTGCAATGGTTGTGTCTTCGACCACGATCGGCCATCCCTCTCCCACCTCACCACAGCCATCAAAGACGAGGCGCACCTGTGGGCCAAGGCCGGCGCCGCAGAGATTAGCAACATCATTCTCGAGAGTTAGACTTTTTGTGTTTTTGGGGATGAGTAGCCCCTTATTCTGTCTGCTCCACCGCCCGCGATCATGCCTCTAGCGTACATGGCTTGTGTGTGGTTGTAACCTCTTGCTGTAAACTCTTCTTCTATCAATGCAAAGATACACAGCTTGCGTATTCGCGATAAGGAAAACAATCCTTTGAGGGGCTTGTTCGGGGTATCTTTACCCCGACCAGTAGAGCAAAGAGTTGCTCCTCAACCTACTGAACCTACTGAAAATGTTTACTTTGAAATTCCTTTGGGTATGATAGAGAAACTGTTAATGCTTTTACAGGAGATGGAACATTACATCCCGATATGCACCTAATCTATGTGCATGAAGTTTGTGGATTATTTAAGCTTGCAGGTATGCCTGAGGATGTTATCAAGAAGAAGGTCTTCCCTTTATCTTTGAAGGGAAAGGCATTGACATGGTTTAGGCTATATGATGATATTGTATCATGGAACTACAACTGATTGAAATTGGAATTTCATCAGAAGTTTTATCCTATGCATCTGGTTCATCGTGATCGTAATTATATATATAATTTTTGGACTCGCGAAGGAGAAAGCATCGCTCAAGCTTGTGGTGATACGTCTCCTACGTATCTATAATTTTTGATTGTTCCATGCTATTATATTATATATTTTGGATGTTAATGGCCTCATTTATACACTTTTATATTATTTTTTGGGACTAACATACTAACCCAAGGCCTAGTGTAGATTGCTATTTTTTTGCCTATTTCAGTGTTTCGCAGAAAAGGAATATCAAATGGAATCCAAACGGAATGAAACCTTCGGGAGAGTTATTTTTGGAACAAACGTGATCCAGAGGACTTGGAGTGGACGTCAAGAAATCAACAAGGAGGCCACGAGGCAGGGAGGCACGCCTGCCCCCCTGGGCGCGCCCCCACCCCGTGGGCCCCTCGTGGCTCCAGCGACCTACTTCTTCCTCCTATATATGTCCATATACCCCGAAAACATCCAGGAGCACCATGAAGCCCTATTTCCACCGCCGCATCCTTCTGTACCCAAGAGATCCCATCTTGGGGCCTTTTCTGGAGCTCCACAGGAGGGGGAATCAATCACGGAGGGCTTCTACATCAACACCATAGCCTCTCCGATGATGTGTGAGTAGTTTACCACAGACCTTTGGGTCCATAGTTATTAGCTAGATGGCTTCTTCTCTGTCTTTGGATCTCAATACAATGTTCTCCTCGATCTTCTTGGAGATCTATTTGATGTAATTCTTTTTGCGGTGTGTTTGTCGAGATCTGATGAATTGTGGGTTTATGATCAAGTTTATCTATGAACAATATTTGATTCTTCTCTGAAATCTTTTATGTATGATTGGTTATCTATCCAAGTCTCTTCGAATTATCAGTTTGGTTTGGCCTACTAGATTGATCTTTCTTGCAATGGGAGAAGTTCTTAGCGTTGGGTTCAATCTTGCAGTGTCCTTTCCAAGTGAGAGCAGGGGCAGCAAGGCACGTATTGTACTGTTTCCATCGAGGATAAAAAGATGGGGTTTATATCATATTGCTTGAGTTTATCCCTCTACATCATGTCATCTTGCCTAATGCGTTACTCTGTTCTTATGAACTTAATACTCTAGATGCATGCTGGATAGCGGTCAATGTGTGGAGTAATGGTAGTAGATGCAGAATCGTTTTGGTCTACTTGTCACGGACATGATGCCTATATACATGATCATGCCCAGATATTCTCATAATTATGCACTTTTCTATCAATTTCTCGACACTAATTTGTTCACCCACCGTAATACTTATGCTATCTTGAGAGAAGCCAGTAGTGAAACCTATGGCCCCCGGGTCTATTCTCCATTATATTAATCTCCTGTCAACTAGCTATTTCTGGTGCCGTTTAATTTGCAATCTTTATGTTCCAATCTATATCATAAAAATACCAAAAATATTTATGTTATTATTATTATCTCTATCAGATCTCACTCTCGTAAGTGACCATGAAGGGATTGACAACCCCTTTATCACGTTGGTTGTGAGGTTCTTATTTGTTTGTGCAGGTACGAGGGACTTGCATGTAGTCTCCTACTGGATTGATACCTTGGTTCTCAAAAACTGAGGGAAATACTTACACTACTTTGCTGCATCACCCTTTCCTCTTCAAGGGAAAACCAACGCAATGCTCAAGAGATAGCAGGGGGAGGCTTAAGTCAATTTTATATTCACGCCCCAATCATGAGCTCTTAGGAGAAATTATTATTCAAATTTTTTATGCTCGGCTTTCTCTCAATAATTGCTCCATGCTCGATACTTCTTGTACTGGTTCTTTTATGATGAAGACTATTGAATTCAGATGGGATTTATTGGAAAGAATTAAATGCAACTCTGAAGATTGGGAAATCGATGAAGGTAAGGAGTCAGGTATAACACCTAAGTTTGATTGTGTTAAATCTTTTATTGATACCGATGCTTTTCGTGAATTTAGCACTAAATATGGACTTGACTCTGAGATAGTAGCTTCTTTCTGTGAATCATTTGCTACTCATGTTGATCTCCCTAAGGAGAAGTGGTTTAAATATCATCCCCCATTGAAGTAAAAGTAGTTGAACCTATTAAAGTTGAAGAAAAGACTATCACTTATAATGTTGATCCTATTATCCCTACCGCTTATATTGAGAAACCACCTTTCCCTGTTAGAATAAAGGTCCATGTTAAAGCTTCAACTGTGGTTCGTAAGAGTAATACTAGAACACCTACACCCTCTGAGCAAATTCAAGCTGGACCTAGTAATGCTATGGTTAAGAATCTCTTGGTCGATAATATTGATGGGCATGCTATTTACTTCTGTGATGAAGTTTCTAGAATTGCTAGACCCGATTCTAAAGATAAACATAGACCTGTTGTTGGCATGCCTGTTGTTTCTGTTAAAATAGGAGATGACTGTTATAATGGCTTATGTGACATGGGTGCTAGTGCGAGTGCAATACCTCATTCCTTATATAAAGAAATTATGCATGATATTGCACATGCTGAGATAGAAGATATTGATGTTATTATTAAGCTTTCCAATAGAGATACTATTTCACCAGTTGGGATTGTTACAGATGTTGAAGTCTTGTGTGGGAAAGTTATATATCCTACTAATTTTCTTGTTCTTGGTTCCCAAAAGATGACTTTTGTCCCATTATATTTGGTAGACCCTTCTTGTATACTGTTAATGCTAAGATAGACTACAAAAATGATATTGTTTCTATTGGTTTAGGGGATATGCCTCATGATTTTAATTTTGCTAAATTTCGTAGACAACCCCATGATAAAGAATTGCCTAGTAAATATGAAATTATTGGTCTTGCTTCTATTGATGTGACTCCTAATGATCCTTTGGAACAATATTTGCTAGACCACGAAAATGATATATTTATGAATGAAAGAAGGGAAATAGATGAAGTATTGTTTAAACAGGGACCTATTTTGAAACACAACTTGCCTGTTGAAATTCTAGGGGATCGTCCTCCACCAAAGGGTGATCCCGTGTGACGCCCCGAGACCGTTGCGCCAGGTGTCTTCCAGTTATTCGCCAGTGTTGCCATGTCATTCGCTTGCGTGTTGCATCTTGTCATGTCATCATGTGCATTGCATCATCATGTTTTCAAAACTTGCATCCGTCCCGGTCTTCCAGTTCCGTCCATTGTCCGTTCTGAGCCCAGACCACACTTGCACGCGCCCGCGGCACCTCCGAAATTTTATTTTATAAGTGGCTGGAAAATGTTCTCGGAATGGGTTGAGATTTGGCGTGTGGTGTTGTTATATTGTCACTAGACCGCCTGCCAAGTTTCATCACATTCGGAGTTTGTTTGATGCCCCAACGGATAACTATAGCGGCAGTATAACCGGTCTGACGTCGAACGTTTTCGGTCTCCGGAAACAGTCGCCGGGTCTCTCTCTGTTTTCACTCCTCTCAGCCCGAGGCCTTCTGCACAGCCCACCTAGTCCATCTACTTATCCCCTCCGCTCCGGACCGTCAGATCGAGATCGGTTGCCCGAAAACGGACGAAAACCCCTCCTAATCCCCCCAAACCCTAAACCTGCCCTATATAACACCCCCTCCCTTCCATTTTTGGCAGCAGACAACTCCTTCCTTAAAAATCAATTCTTACGGTGGTTCATTCAAGATTCTCTTCTTTTGTTTATCATATCAATTTATTTGTTATTTCTATCCTACCGGTGGTTCGTTCAATATTTTCCCAAGTCTGACGCTATATCTCTCTTAATCTTTTCTACGAGAATAAGTAATATGTCAAATTCGTTGCTTGTCATCAATTTAAATTGGTGAAGGATATGCATAACATAACCCTTATTCTTGTTTCATTGAGTAAAATCAATTCTTGCTTTCCGGAGTGATTCATCATATCACATTCTTGGTTCGAGATGCTTCACCTTTTCTTTTTTGGAAGTTGTTCATGATGAATAAATTCTGTTTTCAGTTGTTCTTCTTTCTTTTTCCCGGAGTTCCAAGCTCTCGCAATTATATCACCACGGAGATCCATCTAAATCATTGCAAGGATTCACCTTGTGTTTTTCGACCTCTCTTTCCTTCCGTTTGATCATTTCTTTTGTTACCGGAGTTCTTCATGAAGGTTCTACATGGTGGTTCATCAAGGAGTTAATTCTTTCTCGAAGTGTTCATTGAGATTTTTGTTAGAGGAGCTCAAGTTCTTCTTCTTCTTGCAATCCAGAGTGCAATTCTTTCAACCGTATCATTCGAGGTGGTATTATGTCATTCCTGATAATTTGAGTTCATGTATCATGATACACATGTTGTTAAGAATGAGGTATTTAAAATCCATCAATCTCATCATTGGATTTATGTGGGGTTATATTTCACCTAAAGCTTTCCCTAAGGATTAATGCTATTAATGGTGATAATATATGATCCAAGTTCTCCATCTACCCTCCCGGTGAAATATTTTCTCGTGTCCTTGTTCATATCAATCCAATCAAATCTTTTTCGTGAGTGGCAAGGTGTCACCTCATAATTTTGGGATGTCTTCTATAAGTCCATACCAAGTTTATCATTTTCGTTGTTGATAATCCAACAACTCCGTTCTAGCCTTTGTTGTAAGCGTGCGCTGCCAAGATCTTGTTTTCTACTTCGTTCATTCCATTCCAGTCTCACTTTTCTTCCGGAGGCTTTGTGATGTTGCTCTACTCTACCTTTCTTCTTGTTCTTGTCAGGATCCTGTTTTTTTCATGATTATCCTTTTAACCGGAGTGTTGTGTCCCTTTGCTCAAGCTCTTTCATTTTATCAGGTCTTTCATATCTTTTCAACCGAAGTGCTACCCAAATCGGTTCTTTCTTATTCTTCTTTCTTAACGGAGTGCTTTCAACTTTGTTCTTCTCCGTTGCTTTCTTTCTTTTATTATGCTCAACCTTTCAAGGTTCTTGGTCTCACTCATTTGTTAAAGAAGCAACTTAGCTTTACCTCTTCTCTTTCTCTTCTGTTGCCCCTCTGGTGCCATTCTAGATCTCGGGACGAGGTCCTCTTGTAGTGGTGGAGTGTTGTGATGCCCCGAGACCGTTGCGCCAGGTGTCTTCCAGTTATTCGCCGGCGTTGCCATGTCATTCGCTTGCGTGTTGCATCTTGTCATGTCATCATGTGCATTGCATCATCATGTTTTCAAAACTTGCATCCGTCCCGGTCTTCCAGTTCCGTCCGTTGTCCGTTCTGAGCCTAGACCACACTTGCACGTGCCCGCGGCACCTCCAAAATTTTATTTTATAAGTGGCCGGAAAATGTTCTCGGAATGGGTTGAGATTTGGCGTGCGGTGTTGTTATGTTGTCAGTAGACCGCCTGCCAAGTTTCATCACATTTGGAGTTTGTTTGATGCCCCAACGGATAACTATAGCGGCAGTATAGCCGGTCTGACGTCAGACATTTTTGGTCTCTGGAAACAGTCGCCGGGTCTCTCTCTCTCTCTTTTCACTCCACTCAGCCCGAGGCCTTCTGCACAACCCACCTAGTCCATCTACTTATCCCCTCCGCTCCGACTGTCGGATCGAGATCCGATGCCCGAAAATGGATGAAAACCCCTCCTAATCCCCCCAAACCCTAAACCTGCCCTATATAACACCCCCTCCCTTCCATTTTTGGCAGTAGGCAACTCCTTCCTTAAAAATCAGCGCCGTCGCCCTTGTTTTCCGCACCGGCCAAAACCCCCCGCCGCCAGTTGTCGTCGTCCCACGGGCCAGCGTCACTGTCCCCGCTGCCCCGGGCCTATGGGAGCATGCCACATCGCCCCCCTTGACTTCCCCGCCACCGAGGCCCGCCCGACCCATGTTCGGCCCACGCCGAGACGAAGCGGGCCCGAATCTCGCCTCCGGCTGGATCTCCCTGCTTCCCCGGTGCCTCGCTCGATCCGGATCGGGGGCAGCCCGATCCCGAGAATCTCGTGCCGCCCGACCATCTTCTCCCCGCCACCGCCTCCGGCGACCAGGCCTATGGATCCGCCGCCGCCAACCCCAGGTCGCGCCTTCTCTTATCCTCCTTTTCTCCGGTGCTCTCCCTCTGCTCTAAGTGCCGCCCCATTTTTGCAGGATCCAACGCCGAGGTCATCGTCGGCCTCCTCGGCCTCGTCCGTCGCCAGATCCGAGCTCTCCACGCCCGGATCTACTCATTCCTGGCCTTCCCCGCCTTGCCCCATCGTCATCCCTGCCGGATCTCCTTCGCCGGTGTCGCCGCCCCGTCCTGAGCCGCCACCGACCTCGCCCGGCCTCCTGCTCGGGGGAGACGACCGAGTCGCTGCCTCCCTGGGCCGGCCTCGCGCCTAGGCCCAATGGTGCCCTAGGCCAGGAGCCCAGCTCCTCCTGAGTCGACCCATTTCCACGTCGCCCTGCTGCCTGGGCCTCTCCAGCCGCAGCGCCCTAAGGCCCAGCGCTCCTCAACCGACCTGTAAGGCCCAATGTGAGCAGCACAGTCCTAGCAGATCTGGCCCATGTCATTTTTTTTTGTTCCACGAATTTGTCCGTTTATCCAGCGAATTACTGTTTTTACAGAAAGCCCCCTAAACTTCATGCATTTAATAACTTCACAACCGTGCATCGGATCTAAATAATTTATACATGAAACTTGCTTAGAATTTGTCTAGTTTCATAATATGTCAGTTTCATCCATGCTTAAAATGTTTAAAATGCTGTTTGCATATATTTGCCCCTATGCCATGTAAAAATGATTTAATTCATAACTAATTAACCGTATCTCGGTTTTAAAGAAACTTTATATGTAAATGGGGTAGAAAATGCCTAGTTTAACATGGTGCACTTGTTTTGCATGTTTAATAACTCTAAAATTGTGTTTAGGGAAGAACAATACCAAACCTAATATATGCATATGAGGTTTTTCCGGACTTGTTGTTTGTTGTTCCGGCCTCATTTAAACTTGCCTAGATAGGTAGTTTTCTTTTGCTTCACCCCTTGCCATGTTAATAAAAATTTAATATTGTTGGGTACATAAACGAGATCGAACTAAATAACTTGAATGTGGTGTTTCGTCAATATGCAACAGAGTTGCATGTTGAGCTCCACTTAATTTGTAGGATTGTTTGTGCATTTTTCCATGCCATGCCTCATTAAACCGGACATGCATCATACTTGGTTGTGCATCATGCCATGCTTATGTCGTGGTTGTTTACTATGTTGTGTGCTTCTTTTCGGTGTTGCTTCTTCGGGTTGGTTCTGTTAACATCGTGTTTGTGAGGACCCATTCGTCTATGTCCGTTTGTCTTCTTCATGGACTCGTTCTTCTTCCTTGCGGGATTTCAGGCAAGATGACCATACCCTCGAAATCACATCTATCTTTGCTTGCTTAGTTGCTCGCTCTTTTGCTATGCCTATGCCGCGACACCTACCACTTGCTTATCATGCCTCCCATATAGTTAAGCCAAGCCTCTAACCCACCTTGTCCTAGCAAACCGTTGTTTGGCTATGTTACCGCTTTGCTCAGCCCCTCTTATAGTGTTGTTAGTTGCAGGTGAAGATTGGAGTTTGTTCCATGTTGGAACATGGTTATTTTGTTGGGATATCACAATATCTCTTATTTAATTAATGCATCTATACACTTGGTAAAGGGTGGAAGGCTCGGCCTTATGCCTGGTGTTTTGTTCCACTCTTGCCGCCCTTGTTTCCGTCATATCGGTGTTATGTTCCTGGATTTTGCGTTCCTTACGCGGTTGGGTTATAATGGGAACCCCTTGACAGTTCGCCTTGAATAAAACTCCTCCAGCAAGGCCCAACATTGGTTTTACCATTCGCCACGTAGCCTTTTCTTTCCCTTGGGTTCTGTAGACTCAAGGGTCATCTTTATTTAAACCCCCGGGCCAGTGCTCCTCTGAGTGTTGGTCCAACCTGTCAGCTGCCGGTGGCCACTAGGGACAACTCTGGGCTGGCCTACCGGATCCTTGGACAATCCGGTGTGCCCTGAGAACGAGATATGTGCAGCTCCTATTGGGATTTGTCGGCACATTCGGGTGGCTTTGCTGGACTTGTTTTACCATTGTCGAGGATGTCTTGTAATTGGGTCTTCTCGCTAGAAGGAATATACTTCGTTGACCGTGAGAGCTTGTGATGGGCTAAGTTGGGACACCCCTGCAGGGATTTGAACTTTCGAAAGCCATGCCCGTGGTTATGGGAAGATGGGAATTTGTTAATGTCCGGTTGTAGAAAACCTGAAGTTGACCTTAATTAAAATACATCAACCGCGTGTGTAACAGTGATGGTCTCTTTTCGGTGGAGTCCGGGAAGTGAACACGGTGTTGGAGTTATGCTTGATGTAGGTTGTTCTAGGATCACTTCTTGATCATAGTTTCTTGACCGTGCTTTGCCTTCTCTTCTCGCTCTCATTTGCGTAAGGTTAGCCACCATATATGCTAGTCGCTTGCTGCAGCTCCACCTCATACCTTTTACCTTACCTATGAGCTTAAATAGTCTTGATCGCGAGGGTGTAAGATTGCTGAGTCCCCGTGACTCACATATAGTTCCAAAAGCAGTTTGCAGGTGCCGATGTTACCGAGAAGGTGACGCAACCAAGCTCAGGAGGAGCTCGATGAAGACCTTGTCCTTTATGTCGTTCCGTTTCCAGTTGATCAATAGTGGAGCCCAGTTGGGGTCGATCGGGGATCTGTGTAGCATTGGGGTAGTCTTCTTTTATTTTGGTTCCGTAGTCGGACCTTGTTTGTATCTGGATGATGTAATGCTTTATTCATGTAGTTCTGTGAAGTGGCGATTGTAAGACAACTATGTATATCTTTCCCTTATGTATTACATGGGTCGTGTGAAGATTACCTCACTTGCGACATTGCTTTCAATGCGGTTATGCCTCTAAGTCGTGGTTCGACACGTGGGAGATATAGCCGCATCCAGGGCGTTACATCCCATGTTTGAGCTTAAACCATTACTTGATACTCTTAAATATGCTTATCTTGATGAAAAGAAGATATATCCTGTTATTATTAGTGCTAACCTTTCAGAACAGGAAGAAGAGAGATTATTGAAAACTTTGAAGAAGCACCGTGCTGCTATTGGATATACTCTTGATGATCTTAAGGGCATTAGTCCTACTATATGCGAGCACAAAATAAAATTGGAGAAAGACGCTAAACCGGTTTTTGATCACCAACGACAGTTAAATCCTAAGATGAAAGAAGTGGTAAGAAATGAAATACTAAAGCTTCTGGAGGCAGGTATAATTTATCCTTTGCTGATAGTCAGTGGGTAAGTCCTGTCCATTGTGTCCCTAAGAAGGGAGGCATTACTGTTGTTCCTAATGATAAAGATGAATTGATCCCACAAAGAATTGTTACAGGTTATAGAATGGTAATTGATTTCCACAAATTAAATAAAGCTACTAGAAAAGATCATTACCCTTTACCTTTTATTGATCAAATGCTAGAAAGATTATCCAAACACACACATTTTTGCTTTCTAGATGGTTATTCTGGTTTCTCTCAAATACCTGTGTTGAAAGAAGATCAGGAAAATACCACTTTTACTTGCCCTTTCGGTACCTTTGCTTATAGACATATGCCTTTTGGTTTATGTAATGGACCTTCTACCTTTCAAAGATGTATGACTGCTATATTCTCTGACTTTTGTGAAAAGATTGTTGAGGTTTTCATGGATGATTTTTCTGTGTATGGAACTTCTTTTGATGATTGCTTAAGCAACCTTGATCGAGTTTTGTAGAGATGTGAAGAAACTAATCTTGTATTGAATTGGGAGAAGTGCCACTTTATGGTTAATGAAGGTATTGTCTTGGGGCATAAAGTTTCTGAAAGAGGTATTGAAGTTGATAAAGCTAAAGTTGATGCTATTAAAAAGATGCCGTGTCCCAAGGACATTAAAGGTATAAGAAGTTTCCTTGGTCATGCCGGTTTTTATAGGAGGTTCATTAAAGACTTCTCGAAAATTTCTAGGCCTCTAACTAATCTCTAACAAAAAGATGTTCCTTTTGTCTTTGATGATGATTGTGTAGAAGCATTTGAAATAGTTAAGAAAGCCTTGATCTCTGCACCTACTGTTTAGCCACCTGATTGGAATTTACCCCTTGAAATTATGTGTGATGCTAGTGATTATGCTGTAGGTGTTGTTCGAGGACAAAGAGTTGATAAGAAATTAAATGCCATCCAATATGCTAGTAAAACTCTAGACGGTGCCCAAAGAAATTATGCTACTAATGAAAAAGAATTTTTAGCAGTTGTATTTGCTTGTGATAAGTTCAGACCTTATATTATTGATTCTAAAGTAACTATCCACACTGATCATGCTGCTATTAAATATCTTATGGAAAAGAAAGATGCTACACCTAGACTTATTAGATGGGTTCTCTTGCTACAAGAATTTGATTTGCATATTATTGATAGAAAGGGAGCTGAGAACCCCATTGTAGACAACTTGTCTAGGTTAGAGAATGTTCTTGATGACCCACTACCTATAGATGATAGCTTTCCCGATGAACAATTAACTGTCATAAATGTTTCTCGTACTGCTCCATGGTATGCTGATTATGCTAATTACATTGTTGCTAAATTTATACCACCTAGTTTCACATACCAGCAAAAGAAAAAGTTTTTCTATGATTTAAGACATTACTTCTGGGATGACCCACACCTTTATAAAGAAGGAGTAGATGGTGTTATTAGATGTTGTGTACCTGAGTATGAACAGGAACAGATCCTACACAAGTGTCACTCCGAGGCTTATGGAGGACACCATGCTGGAGATTGAACTGCACATAAGGTATTGCAATCCGGTTCTTATTGGCCTACTCTCTTCAAGGATGCCCGTAAGTTTGTCTTGTATTGTGATGAATGTCAAAGAATTGGTAATATTAATAGACGTCAAGAAATGCCTATGAACTATTCACTTGTTATTGAACCATTTGATGTTTGGGGCTTTGATTATATGGGACCGTTTCCTTCCTCTAATGGGTATACACATATTTTACTTGTTATTGATTATGTTACTAAGTGGGTAGAAGCTATTCCAACTAGTAGTGCTGATCATAACACCTCTATTAATATGCTTAAAGAAGTTATTTTTCCGAGGTTTGGAGTCCCTAGATACTTAATGACTGATGGTGGTTCACATTTTATTCATGGTGCTTTTCATAAAATGCTTGCTAAGTATGATGTTAATCATAGAATTGCATCTCCATATCATCCACAGTCTAGTGGTCAAGTAGAACTGAGTAATAAAGAGCTTAAATTAATTTTGCAAAAGACTGTTAATAGATCTAGAAAGAATTGGTCCAAGAAACTTGATGGTGCATTATGGGCCTATAGAACTGCATATAAAAATCCTATGGGTATGTCTGCATATAAAATGGTTTATGGAAAAGCATGCCACTTACCTCTCGAACTAGAACATAAGGCATATTGGGCCATTAAAGAGCTCAATTATGATTTGAAACTTGCTAGTCAGAAGAGACTATTTGACATTAGCTCACTTGATGAGTGGAGGACCCAGGCCTATGAGAATGCCCAACTATTTAAAGAAAAAGTTAAAAGATGGCATGACAAAAGGATACAAAAGCATGAGTTTAATGTAGGTGATTATGTTTTGTTATACAACTCTCGTTTAATATTTTTTGCAAGAAAACTTCTCTCTAAATAGTAAGGTCCTTACGTTATCGAGGAGGTTTATCGTTCTGGTGCCATAAAAATCAACAACTTAGAAGGCACAAATCCGAGGGTGCTGAATGGTCAAAGAATCAAACATTATATCTCAGGTAATCCCATAAATGTTGAAACTAATGTTATTGGCACCGTAACCCCGTAGGAGTATATAAGGGACACTTTCCAGAACGTTTCAGCCTCCGAAAAGGAATAGGTATGTGGTACGGTAAGTAAACCGACTCCAAAACAGTTTTCATAGCAATTTTCTCCGTTTTGGAATATTTAAGAAAATAAGAAAATAAGAAGCAGTCCAAAAAGGACACGAGGCATCCACGAGGGTGGAGGGCGCGCCCCCTGCCTCGTGGGCACCTCGTGTGCCCTCTAGACTCCAATTTCTTGCATGATACTTCTTTTAGTCGGTAAAAATTCATTATATAATCTCCCGAAGGTTTTAACCACTGTACCACGCAAATATCTCCTGTTTTTGTTTCAAGTTGTCTCTGCAGCATATTTAGAGCAAGATGTCATCTCAAGAATCCGATGGAGAGAGTTATGTCTCACATCTCATTGCTGACCTGAAGACCTATGGGAACCTATCTCCATATGGTCGAACTACAGATGATGATGAGGATGCTCATTTGATGAGGATCGATGATTCAAGTTCGGAGGAGGAGGATATTCCTCTACCTCAACCTGGGGATATAAGAGTAAAGGAGATTTCTGTGACAAGATATTGAAGCTGGAGTCGGAGGTCGATGATTTAAAGGAGGAAATTGCTCTCCTCAACTACAATATGAAAAAGCTGAAGGCACAATTGTCATCACCAGCACCATCTTCTTCATCACCAAAGGAGAACTAAGTATTGGGTATGGTCACTCCCCTTGGCAACTGCCAAGCTTGGGGGAGTGCCCCGGTATCGTATCACTATCACACTTCTATCCTTACCGTTTTTCTTAGTTCGATCCTTTTGATTATATCTTGATCTAGTAGAATAAAGTTTAGTATGATCTAGCTTTGAGTTTTGTGTTGAACCTTATCTATGTAATCGAGTCCGTGAGCTATATATAATAAAGATTAGTTTTGGGTCGAGGGCTTGGTTATCTTGCTATGATCTTGAGGGAATAAAAAAAGAGGAAGGATAAAAAGAAATAAGGAGATCATATTGATCTTATGGAGAGTAATGACTTCAGATATAAAGAGTATGATGAATAAAAGTTGTTGAGAGTTGACGAACATAGTTTTGCTCATCATTGCAATTAATAGGAAGTAATAAAGAAAGAGAGGTTTTCACATATAAATATACTATCTTGGACATCTTTTCTCATTGTGAGCACTCATTAAAATATGACATGCTAAAAAGTTGATGTTGGAGAAGGAAGACAACGTAATGGGTTATGTTTTCTTATATCTGAAATAAGTTATATTGTCATGGATCATCCAACATGTTGAGCTTGCCTTTCCTCTCATGCTAGCCAAATCCTTTGCACCAAGTAGAGACACTACTTGTGCTTCTAAGTATCCTTAAACACAGTTTTGCCATGAGAGTCCGCCATATCTACCTATGGATTGAGTAAGATCCTTCAAGTAAGTTGTCATTGTTGCAAGCAATAAAAATTGCTCTCTAAATATGTATGATTTATTAGTGTGGAGAAAATAAGCTTTATACGATCTTGTGATATGGAAGAAATAAAAGCGACGGACTGCATAATAAAGGTCCCTATCACAAGTGGCAATAAGAAGTGACGTTCTTTTGCATTAAGATTTTCTGCATCCAACCATAAAAACACATGAAAACATCTGCTTCCCTCTACGAAGGGCCTATCTTTTATTTTTGTCCTATACCTTATACAAGAGTCATGGTGATCTTCACCTTTCATTTTTACATTTTATCCCTTGGCAAGCACTGTGTGTTGGGAAGATCCTGATATACATAGCTAATTGGATGTGAGTTTTCATAAACTATTATTGTTGACATTACCCTTGAGGTAAAAGGTTGGGAGGCAAAACTATAAGCCCATATCTTTCTCTGTGTTCGATTAAAACTTCATACCCATAAGTATTGCGTGAGTATTAGCAATTGTGAAAGACTAAATGATAGTTGAGTAGGTGGACTTGCTGAAAAGCTCTTAATTGACTCTTTCCGATGTTATGATAAATTGCAATTGCTTCAATGACCGAGATTATAGTTTGTTAGTTTTCAATGAAGTTTCTGATTCATACTTTACATTGTGAATGGATCGTTACTTTAGCATAAGAAACCATATGCCTATATATAGGAAAATGGTTGTGTACTCCTGGGAGTACGTACTCCCGCTCCTCATATACCACATAGATGAATCTTTTATACCTTTTTATTATTTTTAATATACTTCATTAGTAATTATTAGATACCCCAAAATGAGTTTCATGAAAAAATTCATGTGAGTCTATGTATTTTTAAATATTTACGTATATACTGATGTGTTTGTACGTGAAAATGTATATTACAAAAAGTACGTCGCAGATGATATTTTTTGAACTAAACTCATATTGGGGTATCTTAGAATATTTAATGAAGTATATTGAGAATAATAAAGAGGTATAATCAATGTGTATATGAGGTATATTGAGGATGGGAGTACATACTCCCAAGAGTACAGAAGAGGAGTCATATATATATATATATATATATATATATATATATATATATATATATATATATATATATATATATATATATCGCTATTCGTCACCCTGGGTGAGGAATAGTTATTCTTCACCCCTCTCTATTTTACCATCTATGCACCGTAATTTTACGTTCCGTAAGTTTTGTCTTATTTCCGACATAAAAAGAGACCGTAAGAAAATATATAATCGTCGTAAAAAATATTTTATATTATGTAATTTACAAACATAAAAACATAGTGTAAAATACACATAAATTGCAAATTTTCTTGTCTTATGACCTATATTTTTATTTTCTTGTGCCAAATTTTACGTAGTGAATCAATATGAATGTAACTATTTGAATTCCAAACGTAATTTAATTATAAAATAATCGTAAGATTACCTCGGGTGAAGAATAAATTATTTTACACCCTGGGTGATGAATAGTATCACTATATATATATATATCTTGCTATTCTAAGAATGATCATGATGCCCTCATGTACGTATTATATTTTTTATCGACACCTCTATCTCTAAACATGTGGACATATTTTTTTGATATCGGCTTCCGCTTGAGGACAAGCGAGGTCTAAGCTTGGGGGAGTTGATAGGTCTATTTTGCATCATGCTTTTATATCGATATTTATTGCATTATGGGCTGTTATTACACATTATGTCACAATACTTATGCCTTTTCTCTCTTATTTTACAAGGTTTACATGAAGAGGGAGAATGTCGGCAGCTGGAATTCTGGGCTGGAAAAGGAGAAAATATTAGAGACCTATTCTGCACAACTCCAAAAGTCCTGAAACTCCACGAAAGTCAGTTTTGGAATATATTAAAAACATTGGGCGAAGAAAGCACCATAGGGGAGCCACCCATCGTCCACGAGGGTGGGGGGCGTGCCCTACCCCCTGGGCGTGCCCCCTTGCCTCGTGGGTCACCTGGCAGGCCCCTGATGCCCATCTTTTGGTATAAGGTTTCTTTTGCCCTGGAAAAAATAAGGAGGAAGCTTTCGGGATGAAGCGCCTCCGTCTCGAGGCAGAACCTTGGCGGAACCAATCTAGGGCTCCAGTGGAGCTGTTCTGCCAGGGAAACATCCCTCCGGGAGGGGGAAATTGTCACCATCATCATCACCATTGATCCTCTCATGGGGAGGGGGTCAATGATACGTCTCCAACATATCTATAATTTTTGATTGTTCCATGCTATTATATTATCTGTTTCGGATGTTAATGGGATTATTTATACACTTTTATATTATTTTTGGGACTAACCTACTAACCCAAGGCCCAGTGCAAATTGCTGTTTTTTGCCTATTTCAATATTTCGCAGAAAAGGAATATCAAAAAGTAATAAATAATTCATATAGCCTCTGTTTATATGTGGTTTTATGCTTTTAATTAGTTTTCGTGCCAAGTAGAACCTTTGGGAAGACTTGGGGAAAGTCTTTGCGATCTTGCTGTAAAAAACAGAAACTTTAGCGCTCACGAGATTTTCTGCCATTTTTTACTGAAGAGTGCGATTAAGTTGATTATTTTTGCAGATGATTAATAGATAAATTCATCATGTCCATTAATTTATTTTAGAATTTTTGGGGTTACAGAAGTATTTGAAACCTACAGATTACTACAGACTGTTCTGTTTTTAACAGATTCTGTTTTTCGTGTGTTGTTTGCTTATTTTGATGAATCTATGGCTAGTATAGGAGGTTATGAACCATAGAGAAGGTGAATACAGTAGGTTTAACACCAAAATAAATAAAGGATGAGTTCATTACAGTAACTTAAGTGGTGGTTTGTTTTCTTATACTAACAGAGCTCATGAGATTTTCTGTTTAAGTTTTGTGTTGTGAAGTTTTCATGTTTTGGGTAAAGATTTGATGGATTATGGAACAAGGAGTGGAAAGAGACTAAGCTTGGGGATGCCCATGGCACCCAAAGGTAAAATTCAAGGACAACCAAAAGCCTAAGCTTGGGGATGCCCCGGAAGGCATCCCCTCTTTCGTCTTCTTCTATCGGTAACTTTACTTGAGGCTATATTTTTATTCACCACATGATATGTGTTTTGCTTGGAGTGTCTTGTATGATTTGGGTCTTTGATTTTTAGTTTACCACAATCATCCTTGTTGTACTCAACTTTTGGGAGAGACACACACGAATTGGAATTTGTTAGAATACTCTATGTGCTTCACTTATATCTTTTGAGCTAGATAATTTTGCTCTAGTGCTTCACTTATATCTTTTAGAGCACGGTGGTGGTTTTATTTTATAGAAATTATTGATCTCTCGTGCTTCACTTATATCATTTTGAGAGTCCCTTAGAACAGGATGGTAATTTGCTTTGGTTATGAAACTAGTCCTAAAATGATAGGCATCCAAGATGGGTATAATAAAAACTATCATAGAAAGTGCATTGAATACTATGAGAAGTTTGATACTAGATAATTGTTTTGAGATATAAAGGTGGTGATATTAGAGTGTGTGTGGGAGTCTTGGATTAGGGGGTCTCCGGACAGCCGGACTATCTCCATTGGCCGGACTGTTAGACTATGAAGATACAAGATTGAAGACTTCGTCTCGTGTCCGGATGGGACTCTACTTGGTGTGGAAGGCAAGCTAGGCAATACGTATATGGATATCTCCTCCTTTGTAACCGACCTTGTGTAACCCTAACCCTCTCCGGTGTCTATATAAACCGGAGAGTTTTAGTCCGTAGGACAACAATCACAACATACAATCATACCGTAGGCTAGCTTCTAGGGTTTAGCCTCTCTGATCTCGTGGTAGATCTACTCTTGTAACGCCCATATCTTCAATATTAATCAAGCAGGACGTAGAGTTTTACCTCCATCAAGAGGGCCCGAACCTGGGTAAAACTTCGTGTCCCTTGCCTCCTGTTACCATCCGGCCTAGACGCACAGTTTGGGCCCCCTACCCGAGATCCGCCGGTTTTGACACCGACATTGGTGCTTTCATTGAGAGTTCCTCTGTGTCGTCGCCGTTAGGCTTGATGGCTCCTACTATCATCGGTAGCGATGCAGTCCAGGGTGAGACTTTTCTCCCCGGACAGATCTTCGTATTTGGCGGCTTTGCACTGCGGGCTAATTCGCAGGGCCATCTGGAGCAGATAGAAAGCTACGCCCCTGGCCATCAGGTCAGATTTGGAAGTTTGAACTACACGACCGACATCCGCGGAGACTTGATCTTCGACGGATTCGAGCCACAGCCGGGCGCGCCGCACTGTCTCGATGGGCATGATCTAGCTCTGCCACCAGACAGTACTCCAGAGGCCGCGCCCACACCAGCTCCGACCCTTAGCTCGGAGCCAGCTACACCAATCGAGGACGGGTGGCTAGACACCACCTCAGGAGCTGCAGTCTCAACGGCGATCGAGCCGAACACCAGCATAATCCTCTGCGCAGCCCATGACTCGAAGGTGCCGGACTCTCCTCCGGACCCCGAACCATCCGTGCCCCTGCCAATCAAATCTGACTGGGCACCGATCATGGAATTCATCGCTGCGGATATCTTTCAGCACTCGCCCTTCGGCGACATTCTAAATTCACTAAGGTCTCTTTCTTTGTCAGGAGAGCCCTGGCCGGATCATGGCCAACAGGACTGGGATGCGGACGACAAAGAAATTCGACACCCACCCACCACCCACTTTGTAGCCACTGTCAATGATTTAACCGACATGCTCGACTTCGACTCCGAAGACATCGACGGTATGGACGACGATGTAGGAGACGAACATGAACCAGCACCTATAGGGCACTGTAAAGCCACCTCGTCGTATGACATATACATGGTGGATACACCCAATGAAGGCAACAGAGATGAGATAGCGGAGGATGACCCCTCCAAGAAGCAACCCAAGCGCCGACGTCAATGGCGCTGCTCTAAGTCCCGCCAAAGGCAAAGTGGTGATACTTGCACAGAAGATAATAACACTCCGGATAGCGCCAAAGAAAACAAAAATCCCCTCTAGCAAGAGTTAGATTAGGAGGATGAAGGAGCCAGCTCTCCTGAGAGAGCGGCTGGCGGAGAGGAGGAGGATGACAATTACATGACCCCCTCCGAAGACGAGGCAAGCCTCGGCGACGATGAATTCGCCGTACCAGAGGATCCCGTCGAATAAGAGTGCTTCAAGCACAGGCTTATGGCCACGGCAAATAGCCTGAAGAAAAAGCAGCAGCAGCTTCAAGCAGATCAAGATCTACTAGCTGACAAATGGACTGAAGTCCTCGCAGCCGAGGAATATAAACTCGAGCGTCCCTCCAAGAGTTACCCAAGGCGCAGGTTACTACCCCGACTGGAGGAAGAAGTGTATGATACGGCTGATCGGCCACCTCGTGGCCGCGATAGAGAGGCATTCATACCGAAAGCTCAGCCTCCACCCCAATGCCATCCAAATAAAAAGGCATGGGGAGATACGCCAGACCTGTGAGACATATTGGAGGACAAAGGAAAGCACTCAAGATCGATCTACGGATCACGAGGACGCACCACTCTACGAGATGGTAAATGTCATGCCGGATACAGTAAAAGCAAATCCGACCGGGCCGAACACAGCGGGCAGGACCCATATGAGCTGCGTCGCGATATAGCCCAATACAGAGGCGCCGCACACCCCTTATGCTTCACAGACGAAGTAATGGAACTTCAATTCCCAGAAGGTTTCAAACCTGTAAACATTGAATCATACGACGGCACAACAGATCCCGCGGTATGGATTGAGGACTTCCTCCTCCACATCCACATGGCCCGCGGTGATGACTTACATGCCATCAAGTACCTCCCACTAAAACTCAAAGGGCCAGCACGGCATTGGCTTAATAGCTTGCCAGCGGACTCCATTAGCTGTTGGGAAGATCTGGAAGCCGCATTCCTCGACAACTTTCAGGGCACTTATGTGCGACCACCAGATGCCGATGACTTGAGCCACATAATTTAGCAGCCAGAAGAGTCGGCCAGGCAATTCTGGACCCTGTTCCTTACAAAGAAAAACCAAATCATCGACTGTCCGGATGCGGAGGCCTTAGCGGCTTTCAAGCACAACATTCAAGACGAGTGGCTAGCCCGGCACCTTGGTCAGGAAAAGCCAAAATCTATGGCAGCCCTCACAACGCTCATGACCCGCTTTTGTGCGGGAGAAGACAGCTGGTTGGCTCGCAGTAACAACATATCAAAGAACCATGGTACCTTAGATACCAAGGACGACAACAGCAGGTCACGTCACAACAAGCATAAGCGCTGCATTAATGGTGAAAGTACTGAGGATACGATAGTCAATGCCGGATTCAAAGGCTCTAAACCCGGTTAGCGGAAAAAGCCATTCAAACAAAGTACGCCGGGTCCATCCATCTTGGACCGTATACTCGATCGCTCGTGTCAAATACACGGCACCCCAGACAAGCCAGCCAATCACACCAACAGGGATTGTTGGGTGTTCAAGCAGGCCGACAAGTTAATTGCCGAAAACAAGGATAAGGGGCCGCATAGCGATGACGAGGAAGAACCCCAACAGCCGCACACTGGAGGACAGAAGAGGTTTCCCTCGCAAGTGAGGACGGTGAACATGATATACGCAACCCACACTCCCAAGAGGGAGCAGAAGCGTGTGCTCAGGGATGTATATGCGCTGGAGCCAGTCACCCCGAAGTTCAACCCTTGGTCCTCCTGTCCGATCACCTTTGATCGTAGGGACCACCCCACTAGTATCTGTCATGGAGGATTCGCCGCACTGGTCCTAGACCCAATCATCGACGGATTTCACCTCACTCGAGTCCTCATGGACGGCGGCAGTAGCCTGAACCTGCTTTATCAGGACACAGTGTGCAAAATGGGTATAGACCCCTCAAGGATCAAACCCACAAAGACGACCTTTAAAGGCTTCATTCCAGGCGTAGAGGCCCACTGCAGAGGCTGAATTACACTGCAAGTGGTCTTCGGATCCCCGGATAACTTCCGAAGCGAAGAGTTAATCTTCGATATAGTCCCGTTCCGCAGTGGTTATCATGCACTGCTCGGACAAACCGCATTCGCTAGGTTCAATGCGGTACCACATTATGCATACCTCAAGCTCAAGATGCCAGGACCTCGCAGAGTTATTACAGTCAATGGAAACACAGAGCGCTCTCTCCGAACAGAGGAGCACACCGCGGCCCTCGTAGCAGAAGTGCAGAGCAGCCTGTCGAGGCAATCTACCAGTTCGGCGTTTCAAAGCCCGGACACCTTCAAGCGCGCTCGGGGCAATCGGCGAACAGACCGCGTGGTATGATCTGAGCTCGCATAGCAATATGGCGGCCACCCTAACCCCAGCCCAACGACGTTGTTCGTGCTGCGCGTACATCATTACACATTAAAAATACCATGGGCATAGATGGGGAGGGGGAGGCACAACTACGGCACGTCCCAAAACACGGACTAAACCGCACCAGGGGCTTCCCGTTTGGTTATTTTTCTTTTTCTTTCAGGACTTCAATCTCTGGAAACACTGTCCGACAGCTCTATTGCCGAACACATGATACAACAACCAACGAGGCCGACGACTATGGAATTCCCAGGTGGATTACAGATTTCACATAATTCCTCAGCTCGCCCTTGGAAGGGACATAGTCCTACTCTTTTGCTCATTACACTATCTGTATCACTCTGCTTTAATGCAATTTTTAATACACAATGCATGACATTACGACTATTATCTCATTTTGTTATATGTATACATATCTATGTGTTCATTAATGATGCCTAGCAACTGTACACTCTGGTATGACCAATGCACCAGGGGCTTACGTACCCACAATATGGTGTGAAAAGTCCGAACACTTTCACAAGTGCGGCACCCTGAACTTATAGCATTATATGCATCAGCTCCGAATCATGTCTTTGGTCAAATGTTGGGTTTGCCCGGCTCCTATGTTTTGGTACCTTACGTTCCGCTCTATCGGCTAAGGTAGTGCTAGGAGAACTACTGCGATTGTGCCCCGGTTCTGCCGGGCCGAGCACCTCAGTAGAGAAAGCTAAAACTGACTGTCATGATAAGGCGAGAGACTGGTCGCTGTTCGGCGAGGTTTTTCGAGTCCCTAAAGACTTATGCCGCTTAGGGTGAGGGGCCGGCTACGTCCGGCTTACAGGCGTGTATCGCGCCCCGAATTCGGCCTTCTGAATACCAGGGGCTTCGCCGAAATTTAAAATTATAGAATTCTATGGCTAAGTGAGAGTGATAAAGCATTATTAGTCCGGTTGCCTTGTTGGTTGTGCTGAGCACCTCCCTCGAAGGACCCAAACATGGGAACAAGAGTGCTCAGGTTTATCCCGAACACCCCGGCACTCGTGGCATGGGGGCAGAAGCCAAGGACTAGCCATCTCTCAGATTGGATAAACAGCCAAACAGAAGATAATATTTTAAATTCACACAAGCGTTGCATAGCGCATAGGAAACACGTTTTGATTACACAGGATAAAAAACGAGCAAGTCTCATTCAAATATTACATTTAGTGAACACTCATCCGTGATAAGAAGGGCGCCCGACAGAACACCCTCATAGTACATCTCGGGGTGGCCGTGCTCCTTGCCCTCTGGCGGCCCCTCCTTGATAAGCTTCACGGCGTCTAGCTTGACCCACTGCGTTTTCACACGGGCGAAGGCCCGGCGTGCACCTTCAATGTAGACGGATCGCTTGACGACCTCCAGCCATGGGAAGGCATCCACAAGCCGCCTCACCAGGCCGAAGAACCTGTTTAGAAGGGCGTCGCCAGGCCACAACCGGACTATGAAGCCCTTCATGGCCTGATCTACCGCCTTATGTAGCTCGGCCATCTGCTTCAGCTGGTCGCTCAATGGCACCGGATGTTCGGCCTTAGCATACTGAGACCAGAACAGCTTCTCTGTCGAGCTTCCGTCCTCGGCCTGGTAGAACAGTGCGGCATCAGACACACTGCGGGGCAAATCTGCGAATGCTCCTGAAGAGCTCCGGATTCGGGTAAGTAATCGGTAATTCACCGTTGCATGCTTGCTTTGCATATAGAAAGCCTTACCCGCCACTATCTTCTTCATCGCGTCGATCTCCTGAAGGGCCTTCTGGGCCTCGGCCTTGGCACTCTTCGCGCTCTCACAGGCCGCGGCAAGCTCAGACTCTCTCGTCTTCAAGTCAAGCTCCAACGCCTCGTGCTTCGTCATGAGAGCTTGGAGCTCTTGCTGCACCTCGCCCACCCGAGCCTCGTGCCTCTCTCGCTCGGTGCGCTCCTGGGCCGCCTTTTCTTTGGCCTGGGACAACGCTTGCTTCAGGGTCGCCACCTCGGTCGTGGCCCCTGGCAAACATACAATGATCCTGTCATTTAGCAATCGCATCCTTTTTCTCATCTACAGACGGGATATCACTTACCCTTGTTCTCCTCGAGCTGCCTCTTAGCAAGGCCGAGCTCCTTCTGGGATCCCTCGAGGGCCTCCTTTAGTATGGTGACCTCCACAGTTAGTGCGGCGGACGCCAGTAGCGAAGCCTGCACATGCATATTGACATACTTATATTGGACTCCTGCGATATTATTTGATCCTCTGTTTGGCTTTTCTTTGTGAACACCGAACAAAGCATTAGGGGCTACTGTCTATGCGGTAACACTTCTACTACATTTTAAAACACTTACCTTGAAGCCTGTTAGAAGGCTAGTACATGCTTCAGTCAATCCGCTCTTGGTGGACTGAACCTTCTGGATCACCGCACTCATGATAGTGCGGTGCTCCTCCTCGATGGAAGCGTTGCGAAGTGCTTCCAACATAGTGTCCGGCGCCTCTGGGTGGACAGAGGTCACCGGCACTGGTGTTTCACCCTCCTTAGAAGGGGACCGCCTGCCCGAGCTCGGATCCGTTGGAGGGTCCGGCGCGGTGTTCGGCTGAGGGCCGAACTCGGAGCTCTCGGGGACTCCATCCCCTCGGCTCCCGGAGTCCGGAAGGTCGCCTTGAGGCGCCTCCAGGACTGTTCCCCCTCGATCCGGTGCCTCTTGAGACAGCACCTCGATGTCGTCGGCCGGATGAGGGGAGGTGGCGGTTGGGACTGGATCACTATCCATGTCTGACGAAGCCTGGGAGCCGTCCGAGGATACCTCGATATTGGCTCGGGGCGACCTGTACAATTGAGTTCGGCGTTAGGGAAAGCAATGCAACAAAAGAATCCTATGGGTTACTTTGGTATCCAAACACTTACGATCTCCCCTGGGACTTGCCCCTGGGCAACCACCCGTCTTCACTTTCGTCGGCGGCGGTAGCGCTTTCCGGAGGGAGCGTCCTTCCCTTCTTGGACCCTTCGGCCTCCCCAGTTGGGGCAGCCTTCCTTTTCTTGTCTCCCCCAGTCGGTGGGGGAGCCTCTTCTTCCTCTTCCTCGTCTTCGGGGGAAGAGTGCGCCGCAGAGTCATCGGACGGTGAGTCCGACGACGCCTGTTGTCGGGAACTCTTTCGAGCTCCCTTGGCCTTCTTGGTCTTCTCCGGCACCTTATAAGGGGCTGGAGTCAGCATCTTCGTCAGAAGAGCGTCTGCAGGGCCTTCGGGCAAGGGAGCCGGACAGTCGATCTGTCCGGCCATCTTCTGCCAGTCCTGTCAAAATTACGGGAGTTTAGATCCCGCATAGAGCCAATCTATATATATATATATATATATATATATATATATAATATCATGTAAGAGGCAAAACAACTTACCACACTGGCGTGGCGCTTCGCGCTGAATCCGTGATCCTCAGTAATGGGGGGAGGGACCGCGGCACCCTTGAACAGCACCCTCCAGGCATCTTCATGAGTCGTGTCGAAGAGCCCGTTTAGAGTTCGATGCTACGCCGGATTGAACTCCCACAAGGTAAACTCCCATTGTTGGCACGGGAGTATCCGGCGAACGAGCATAACCTGGACTATGTTGACAAGCTTGAGCTTCTTATCCACCATGTTCTGAATACATGACTGGAGTCCGGTCAGCTCTTTTGAATTACCCCAGGATAGGCCCTTCTCTTTCCAGGAGGTGAGCCGCATGGGGATGCCAGATCGGAACTCAGGGGCCGCTACCCATGCGGGGTCGCGCGTCTCGGTGATATAGAACCACCCCGATTGTCACCCCTTTATGGTGTCCACGAAGGTGCCCTCGAGCCATGTGATGTTGGGCATCTTGCCCACCATGGTGCTTCCGTACTCCGCCTGGCGGCTGCTCACTACCTTTGACTTGACATTGAAGGTCTTCAGCCATAAGCCGAAGTGGGGCTTGATGCGGAGGAAGGCCTCGCACACGACGATAAACGCCAAGATGTTGAGGATGAAGTTTGGGGTTAGATCATGGAAATCTAGGCCGTAATAAAACATGAGCCCCCGGACGAAGGGATGGAGAGGGAACCCTAGTCCGCGGAGGAAATGAGTGAGGAATACCACCCTCTCATGGGGCTCAGGGGTGGGGATGAGCTGTCCCTCATCTGGGAGCCGGTGTGCGATGTCATCATGTAGGTATCCGGCTCTCCTTAGTTTCTTGATGTCTCCCTCCGTGATGGAGGAGACCATCCACTTGCCTCCCGCTTCGGACATGGTTGGAGAAGGTTGAGATGGAAGTGAGGACTTGGGCACTAGAGCTCGAGTATGCGGGAGCGGATGAGCAGAGGAGGAAGAAGGTGTGGATAGAAAGGTGAATCCTTATCCCTTTATATGGGCGGACAAAATTAAACGTCCCCACTTGCCTAGTAAAACTCGCTTATCCCCCAAGCGCCGCAATTGATGGCGCGGTTGGGTTACCCACGCCCGTATTGATGAGAATCCCGTAATAAGGGGACACGATCTCTGCTTTGACAAGCCATGTCGAAAAACGGCCTCGCATTATGTGCGGGGCTGGTTAAAAGAAACAGTTCGAATAATCACCGGGCCATGACATAACGTCATGCTGTCAAAGCAAGCCGGCAAATTAGATCTGCGAAAAAACATTATTCTCTCTACGGTGAAATGTGGGACTTATTTTGCAGGGTCGGACACTATCCTCGTATTCAACTTCTTCTGTAATGTATTCGGAGAAGGAACCCACCTTCCAATGCCGAAGACAACTGCGCGCCGGACTCATTGTCATCGAAGCCTGGTTCAGGGGCTATTGTGGGAGTCCTCGATTAGGGGGTCTCCGGACAGCCGGACTATCTCCATTGGCCGGACTGTTAGACTATGAAGATACAAGATTGAAGACTTCGTCTCGTGTCCGGATGGGACTCTACTTGGCGTGGAAGGCAAGCTAGGAAATACGTATATGGATATCTCCTCCTTTGTAACCGACCTTGTGTAACCCTAACCCTCTCCAGTGTCTATATAAACCGGAGGGTTTTAGTCCATAGGACAACAATCACAACATACAATCATACCGTAGGCTAGCTTCTAGGGTTTAGCCTCTCTGATCTCGTGGTAGATCTACTCTTGTAACACCCATATCTTCAATATTAATCAAGCAGGACGTAGGGTTTTACCTCCATCAAGAGGGCCCGAACCTGGGTAAAACTTCGTGTCCCTTGCCTCCTGTTACCATCCGGCCTAGACGCACAGTTCGGGACCCCTACCCGAGATCCGCCGGTTTTGACACCGACAGTGTGCTAGTTGAGTAATTGTGAATTAAAGAAATACTTGTGTTGAAGATTGCAAGTCCCGTAGCATGCACGTATGGTAACTGTCATGTAACAAATTTGAAACATGAGGTGTTCTTTGATTGTCTTCCTTATGAGTGGCGGTCGGGGACTAGCGATGGTCTTTTCCTACCAATCTATCCCCCTAGGAGCATGCGCGTAGTGCTTGGTTTTTGATGACTTGTAGATTTTTGCAATAAGTATGTGAGTTCTTTATGACTAATGTTGAGTCCATGGATTATACGCACTCTCACCCTTCCATCTTTGCTAGCCTCTGCGGTACTGTGCATTGCCCTTTCTCACCTTGAGAGTTGGTGAAAACTTCGTCGGTGCATCCAAACACCATGATATGATATGCTCTATCACACATAAACCTCCTTATATCTTCCTCAAAACAGCCACCATACCTACCTATTATGGCATTTCCATAGCCATTCCGAGATATATTGCCATGCAACTTTCCACCGTTTCATTCATGACACGCTTCATCATTGTCGTATTGCTTTGCATGATCATGTAGTTGACATCTTATTTGTGGCAAAGCCACCATGCATAATTTATCATACATGTCACTCTTGATTCATTGCCCTTGCCGGTACACCGCCGGAGGCATTCATATAGAGTCATATTTTGTTCTAGTATCGAGTTTTAATCATTGACTTGTAAATAAATAGAAGTGTGATGATCATCATTAATAGAGCATTTTCCCAAATAAAAAAATAAAAAAAGAGAAATGCCAAATAAAAAAGGAAGGCCCAAAAAAGGGAATAAAAGGGGACAATGATACTATCCTATTTTTCCACACTTTTGCTTCAAAGTAGCACCATGATCTTTATGATAGAGAGTCTCTTTTTTTGTCACTTTCATATACTAGTGGGAATTTTTCATTATAGAACTTGGCTTGTATATTCCAACAATGGGCTTCCTAAAATGCCCTAGGTCTTTGTGAGCAAGCAAGTTGGATGCACACCCACTTAGTTTCTTTTGTTGAGGTTTCATACATTTATAGCTCTAGTGCACTCATTGCATGGAAATCCCTACTCCTTGCATTAACATCAATTGATGGGCATCTCCCTAGCCCGTTGATTAGCCTCATTGATGTGATACTTTCTCCTTTTTTGTCTTCTCCACATAACCCCCTATCATTATTCTATTCCACCCATAGTGCTATATCCATGGCTCACGCTCATGTATTGCGTGAAAGTTGAAAAAAGTTTGAGATTACTAAAGTATGAAACAATTGCTTGGCTTGTCATTGGGGTTGTGAAATATGAGAGCATTCTTGTGTGACGAAAATGGAGCATGACCAAACTATATGATTTTGTAGGGATGAACTTTCTTTTGCCATGTTATTTTGAGAAGACATGATTGCTTAGTTAGTATGCTTGAAGTATTATTACTTTTATGTCAATATTAAACTTTTGTCTTGAATCTCTCAGATCTGAATATTCATGCCACAATAAAGAAAATTACATTAAGAATTATGCTAGGTAGCATTCCACATCAAAAATTCTGTTTTTATCATTTACCTACTCGAGGACGAGCATGAATTAAGCTTGGGGTTGCTTGATATGTCTCCAACGTATCTATAATTTTTGATTGTTCCATGCTATTATATTATATGTTTTGGATGTTAATAGGCTTATTTATACACTTTTATATTATTTCTGGGACTAACCTACTAACCCAAGGCCCAGTGCAAATTGCTGTTTTTTTGCCTATTCCAGTATTTCGCAGAAAAGGAATATCAAACGGAATAAAACCTTTGGGAGAGTTATTTTTTTTGAACAAACATGATCCAGGGGACTTGGAGTGGACGTCAAGCAACCAACGAGGAGGCCATGAGGCAAGGGGGCGTGCCCTCCACCCTCGTGCCCCCCTCGTGGCTCCACCGACCTACTTCTTCCTCCTATATATATATATATATATATATATATATTCATATACCCCGAAAACATCCAGGAGCACCACGAAACCCTATTTCCACCGCCGCAACCTTCTGTACCCAAGAGATCACATCTTGGGGCCTTTTCCGGAGCTCCGTCGGAGGGGGAATCGATCACAGAGGGCCTCTACATCAACTCCATAGCCTCCTCGATGATGTGTGAGTAGTTTACTTCAGACCTTCGGGTCCATAGTTATTAGCTAAATGGCTTCTTCTCTCTCTTTGGATCTCAATACAATGTTCTCCTCAATCTTCTTGGAGATCTATTTGATGTAACTCTTTTTGCGGTGTGTTTGTCGAGATCCGATGAATTGTGGGTTTATGATCAAGTTTATCTATGAACAATATTTGATTCTTCTCTGAAATCTTTTATGTATGATTGGTTATCTTTGCAAGTCTCTTCGAATTATCAGTTTGGTTTGGCCTACTAGATTGATCTTTCTTGCAATGGGAGAAGTGCTTAGCTTTGGGTTCAGTCTTGCGGTGTCCTTTCCCAGTGATAGCAGGGGCAGCAAGGCACATATTGTATTGTTGCCATCGAGGATAAAAAGATGGGGTTTATATCATATTGCTTGAGTTTATCCCTCTACATCATGTCATCTTGCCTAATGCGTTACTCTCTTCTTATCAACTTAATACTCTAGATGCATGCTGGATAGCGGTCGATGTGTGTCGGTGGGAAATGACACCTATGGGGTCACTGGGATCCCTTCTATGGTTGGCGGGCGCGGGGTTGTGCGAAGAGAGGGTCTGGCGGTCAGCACACAAATCGTTTACCCAGGTTCGGGCCGCGGGAACGCGTAAAACCCTAGTCCTGCTTTGATGTGTATTGAGGTGTTCTTGTGTTCTTTGAACTAGCTATAGTGTCTCTCTAGTACAAAAGATCCGAATCCCTCTCCAGCACGCCTCGAGCCTCCTTTTATAGACAAAAAGGGGTTGCCACAGTGGCACACAGGAGGTGGAAAGGTGTACAGGGGCTGAGTCTATCCCCTGGCATCATCGGATAAACGCATTTAATGCGCTGCCGACATGCCCCTCTTGCTTTATTGGGGACGGCAAAGAAGCTCGTCCCAGCTGTCGTCGCCTTGCCTGGCTCCGACGTGCGTCCAAACTGACGAGGCATTGTAGCGCCACGTTGGCTGGCACGGTGGTGGAGCCTTCATGAAGATCTGCATGGCACCACGCAGGTGCTTGCTGAGTTGGTGTAGAGGTCGCGTGCTACCATGCATATGCCTGCTCAGTTGGTCGAGCTGGAAGCTGTATGGGAGCGGTAGTGGAGTCTTGGCGGACGCGGGCACGGCTGCAGCCTCGCGGGTGATTTATCTCCATCGTATCTACTTTTGCAAACACTTTTGCCCTTGTTTTGAACTCTAACTTGCATGATTTGAATGGAACTAACCCAGACTGACGATGTTTTCAGCAGAATTGCCATGGTGTTATTTTTGTGCAAAAATAAAAGTTCTCGAAATGACCTAAAAATCAATGGAGATTATTTTTGGAATATATAAAAATACTGGAAGAAGAATCCATGTCAGGGGGCCCACACCCTGTCCACGAGGGTGGGGCGCGCCTACCCCCTTGATGCGCCCCCTGCCTCATGGGCCCCCTGACGCTCCACCGACCTCAACTCCAACTCCATATATTCATGTTCGGGGAGGAAAAAAATCAGAGAGAAGGATTCATCACGTTTTACGATACGGAGCCGTTGCCAACCCCTAAACTCTCTCGGGAGGGCTGATCTGGAGTCCGTTTGGGGCTCCAGAGAGGGGAATCTGTCGCCATCATCATCATCAACCTTCCTCCTTCACCAATTTCATGATGCTCACCGCCGTGCGTGAGTAATTCCATCATGGGCTTGCTGGACGGTGATGGGTAGGATGAGATTTATCATGTAATCGAGTTAGTTTTGTTAGGGTTTGATCCCTAGTATCCACTATGTTCTGAGATTGATGTTGCTATGACTTTGCTATGCTTGATGCTTGTCACTAGGTTCCGAGTGCCATGATTTCAGATATGAACTTATTATGTTTTCATGAATATATGTGAGTTCTTGATCCTATCTTGCAAGTCTATAGTCACCTATTATGTGTTATGATCCGTTAACCCCGAAGTGACAATAATCGGGACCATTACCGGTGATGACCGTAGTTTGAGGAGTTCATGTATTCACTATGTGCTAATGCTTTGTTCCGGTACTCTATTAAAAGGAGGCCTCAATATCCCTTAGTTTCCAATAGGACCCCGCTGCCATGGAAGGGTAGGACAAAATATGTCATGCAAGTTCTTTTCCATAAGCACGCATGACTATATTCGGAATACATGCCTACATTACATTGGTGAACTGGAGCTAGTTCTGTGTCACCCTATGTTATAACTGTTGCATGATCGATCGCATCCGACATAATTCTCCATCAACGATCCAATGCCTATGAGCTTTTCATATATTGTTCTTCGCTTATTTACTTTTCCGTTGCTATTGTTACAATCACTACAAAACCCAAAAATATTACTTTTGCTACGGTTACCACTATTATCATATTACTTTGCTACTAAACACTTTGCTGCAGATATTAAGTTTCCAGGTGTGGTTGAATTGACAACTCAACTGCTAATACTTGAGAATATTCTTTGGCTCCCCTTGTGTCGAATCAATAAATTTGGGTTGAATACTCTACCCTCGAAAACTGTTGCGATCCCCTATACTTGTGGGTTATCAAGACTATTTTCTGGCGCCGTTGCCGGGGAGCATAGCTCTATTCTTTGAGTCACTTGGGATTTATATTTGCTTATCACTATGAAGAACTTGAAAGATCAAAGAAACAAGATTTTTCCCTCAACTACGAGGGGAGGTAAGGAACTGCCATCTAGCTCTGCACTTGATTCACCTTCTGTTTTGAGTAAACTTGCGACACGTACACATGCTATTGATTCCGATAGGTCGCATGTTATTGATGATGCCACTTCTGCTTTGCATGATACTTATGATGAAACTACTTCTATGCTTGATACTACTGTGCCACTAGGTGAATTTCTTGATGAACAACTAGCTAGGGCTAGAGAGAATGAAATTATTGAACCTGATAATATTGATGAAAGTGATGATGAAGATTCCCCCTAGATATGAATTACCTGTTGTTCCTGAGGGTTATGTTATGGATGAAGAAACAGCTAGAGACTTGTTAGCTTGCAATGATAGATCTAATCTTAAGAAATTATTAGCTAAGCTTAAATAAAAATCTTTGAATGCTAGAATGAAATATGACCCTGCTTTTGTTACTTCACCTATCTTTATTACTGATAAGGATTATGATTTCTCTGTCGATCCTGAGTTAATTACTTCGGTTGAATATGATCCTTTCTATGGCTATGAATCTGAAACCGTTGTGGCACATCTTACTAAATTAAATGATATAGCCACTCTCTTTACACAAGATGAGAAAACTCGCTATTACTTTATCCTTAAGTTGTTTCCGTTCTCATTAAAGGGTGATGCTAAGACATGGTTTAATTCTCTTGATCCTGGTTGTATGCGTAGTCCCCAGGATATGATTTATTACTTCTCTGCTAAATATTTCCCCACTCATAAGAAACAAGCTACTTTAAGGGAAATATATAATTTTGTGCAAATTGAAGAAGAGAGTCTCCCACAAGATTGGGGGAGGCTTCTCTGCTTACTTAATGCTTTGCCTGACCATCCTCTTATGAAAAATGAAATACTTGATATATTTTATAATGGACTAACTGATGCTTCCAGAGACCACCTGGATAGTTGTGCTGGTTGTGTTTTCATGGAAAGAACTGTTGATCAAGCTGAATTGCTATTGAATAATATGTTTACTAATGAAAATAATTGGACACTTCCTGAACCAACTCCTAAGCCAACTCTGAAGAAAAGGGGAATTCTATTTCTCAGTCCTGAAGATATGCAAGAGGCAAAGAAATCTATGAAAGAAAAAGGTATTAAAGGTGAATATGTTAAGAATTTACCACCTATTGAAGAAATTCATGGTCTTGATAACCCGACACATATAGTAAAGGTAAATTCTCTCTATAGATTTGATAAGTGTGAAATTCCATTTACTAAGTTTGCTAGCCAATGCTTGGATGAGTTTGATGACTTTATGGTTAAGCAAGAAAACTTCAATGCTTATGTTGGTAGACAATTGAAACACAATGCTGATATGCTTGAACACTTGAGTGATTATATGGTTAATGTTAAAGGTGAACTTAAACTTATTAGTAAACATGCTTCTATGGTCACCACTCAAGTAGAACAAGTACTTAAAGCTCAGAATGATTTTCTTAATGAATTAAATAATAAGAAAAATGATAATGCTGTTAGAGTTATGACTAGAGGAGGTAAAATGACTCAGGAACCCTTGTATCCTGAGGGATACCCTAAGATAATTGAGCAAGATTCTCAGAGAACTAACGTAGATGCACCTAGTCCTTCTAAGAGGAAGAAAAAGAAAAATGATAGGACTTTGCATGCTTCTAGTGAACCTGTTATTGACACACCTGAGAATCCCAATGATATTTCTATTTCTAATGTTGAAACACAATCTGGTAATGAACATGAACCTAGTGATAATGTTAATGATGATGTTCATGTTGATGCTCAACCTAGCAATGATAATGATGTAGAGATTGAACCTGCTGTTGATCTTGATAACCCACAATCAAAGAATCAACGTTATGATAAGAGTGACTTTGTTGCTAGGAAGCACGGTAAAGAAAGAGAACCATGGGTTCAGAAACCCATGCCTTTTCCTCCTAAACTAGCCAAGAAAAAGGATGATGAGGATTTTGTGTGCTTTGCTGAAATGATTAGACCTATCTTTTTGCGTATGCGTTTGACTGATATGCTTAAAATGAATCCTTATGCTAAATATATGAAGGAAATTGTTACTAATAAAAAAAAGATACCGGAAGCTAAAATTTCCACCATGCTTGCTAATCACACTTTTAAGGGTGGAATACCAAAGAAACTTGGAGATCCAGGAGTACCAACTATACCATGCTCCATTAAAAGAAACTATGTTAAAACTGCTTTATGTGATCTTGGAGCCGGTGTTAGTGTTATGCCTCTCTCTTTATATCGTAGACTTGATTTGAATAAGTTGACACCTACTAAAATATCTTTGAAAATGGCTGATAAATCAACTGCGATACCTGTCGGTATAGTGAGGATGTGCCTGTTGTGGTTGCAAACGTTACTATTTTAACGGACTTTGTTATTCTTGATATTCCCGAGGACGATAGTATGTCTATTATTCTAGGAAGACCCTTTTTGAATACTGCAGGGGCTGTTATTGATTTCACCAAAGGCAATGTCACTTTTGATGTTAATGGTAATGAGCATACGGTACACTTTCCAAGGAAACAACCTCAAGTCCACAGTATCAATTCTATTGGAAAAATTTCAACAATCACTATTGGAGGTTTTGAATTTCCTCTTCCTACTGTCAAGAAGAAATATGATATTCTTATTGTTGGGGACATGCATATCCCCGTTGAGGTAACCTAGTGTATTCGAAAATTCTCCTGTTTCATGTTATTCGAAATGAGTTTGTTAACAAGACCTAATCAACCTTATTAGTGGATTCCTTTTGATGAGCATGAGATGGATGTATTTAGAAAACATAACTCTCTGTACCCTCCTTTACTCTATATTATTTATATTAAATAAAGCAAAAATAGTATTTTCTGTCTGTTTTCTGAATTATCCATGTAATAAAAAATACCCCGAAAATAAAAGTTCTCCAAATGCCCTGAAATTTAAATATGAGTTTTTTCTAGAATATTTGTGAATATATGGCACTGAGAACACATCAGGGGGAGCAGCCATGTGCCCATGAGGGTGGAGGGCGCGCTCACCCCCTGGGCGCGCCCCCTGCCCTGTGGACCCCACGCGGGTCCTCTCCACTTATTCCAGCCACCACACAGTCCTTCTTCCTCCCGAAAAAATCACCAACCAGCTCAAACCCAAGTTCTTGCTCATCTTGCTGCCATTTTCGATCTCCTTGCTCAAAGCTCCATTCACAAAACTGCTTTGGGGGATTGTTCTTTGGCATGTGACTCCTCCAATGGTCCAATTAGTTTTGTTCTAGTGCTTTATTCATTGCAATTTTTTGCTGCTTAGGTGACCCTGTTCTTGAGCTTGCATGTCAAATTTATGTGGTCAAAAGTAGTTTTAATGCATGATATAGCCTCTAGGCACTTGTAGGAGTAGTTGCTATCAATTTTGTTGAGTTTGGTTAACTTTTATTTTAAGTTACTAAAAATTTCAGAAATTTTCAGAAAAAGATGAAGAGATTTTTGAGGGGCTCATCGAGCCGAAGCTCGAAGGATAAGCAATATGAAGAGAACAAGAAGCCCAAGTATAATATCCCTCGTACTGCGGAGGTTCGGCCATGTGAATGGCCTTGGGATGAGTTCTTGAAAGAGGCCGGGATTCATGAATATTTTTATCATTTGGTTGAGAATGCAGGCCTCACCACCTTCCTCCATGACCAGCGTGAATAGTATCTCTTACTCACCAATATCTTTGTGTAAAATTTTCATTTCCATGCTAGGAGATCACCACCTTCGGTGGAATTTTATTTATATGGTGTGCATAAGGAGATGTCACTTTATGATTTTTGCCGGGTCTGTTTGATACCCTTTGAGGGCAGCATAGAGGAACCACATCGTAATGATGTGGAGGGATTTACTGATATGATTGCTATAGGGGAAACGAGGAAAGTTTCCGATGCGAGAATCACTAGTATACATTTTCCTGTTTTACGTTACTTTGCAATATTTGCTAGTAGATGCTTAATTGGTCGCGGGAACTGTGGGAACCTTAGTGCTCCTGATGTTGCTATTTTGCGCCATGCCTTGTTTAATGATACTACTTTCAGCTTAGGCGCTATTGTTGCTAGACGGTTAAATCTGAACCGTACAAAGTGCCCCATCCTAGGAGGCATCTTTGCCTCGCGCCTTGCTGCACACTTTAACATACCTATAAGGCATTATGAGAAAGAGGAAAAGTTGCTGCCTCCTATTGCTCTAGGTTATAAGAGTATGGTAGCACTTGTGTTTATTGTTAAAGATAAAAATAAGACACTCAAATATAAATTGATATTTAACAAAAGCTATAGTGAGTTTATTACCTTGCCCGCGCCTTCTATGTTTAACATATTTTCAGGCATATACCTTGTTCCGTCGGAGGACATTCTTGCCTACCGGAACCAAATGACAGTGGCAGAGCCGAAGCCACAACCTGACCCTCACCATCAGTCCGTTTATCAGTGGAATCCAGAGGAGATCGCCAGCCAGTGGCAATCTGAGGACCCTTCTCAGTACGACCCCAGCTACAACTTTGATCCATGGGCATAGACCAACTTAGGCCAAAAGCCTAATCTTGGGGGAGTACGTATCTCTCACCGGCATTACATTCATGTTCACACACTCATGCCAATTGTCGGTGCTCATACTTTTTTGGTGTATCATCCATGCTAGTTTATTTTCTTTTTAAGCTTTCTTCTTGTGTGTTTGAAAAACCTTAAGAAAAACAAAAAAATTAGTTGTAGCTTTTAGTTAGTTTACTTTCCGTGCCTGTAGTAGTAGTAATTAAAAAGAAAGGGTCTTTTACATTTGTGCCCCTAACTCGAACCCACTACTCAGATTTGCCCTTAATTTCGAAGCATGCTCAAATTTTCCCCTCTGCCGTTAGTCACACTTATAGAAATACCCTTCTGTGCCGTTACCGTCTAGTCAGAGGGCTTTGACCGTTTTCTGGCTGTTTGTTGGACATTTTGCCCTTGTCTCCATGTGCCACTTACATGCGGGACCCACTCTAATAAAACAAAAGGCAAAAAGCACTTTTCTCTCATCCCTCTGTTTGGATCACTTACACATGGGGTCAACCAAAAAATAAAAAAATAAACTATATTCTCTCTCTTCCTTCCCTGTCTCTCTCTCTCAACTCCGGTGTGCTGGGAGCATCGGTGGTGTTGGTCAGTAAGACGCGACAGTTGCCAGTAACAGGCTCGCTAGAGTGGTAGTTCTGCGCTCACCATCACGCATCGATTCGCGCCAGTTGGGCGCATAGGAGGCCACTGGATCCAGTCCCCAACGGAGTCCAGCAGTGGACGGCGACGGTTGTCGCGGGGAGCTCACTGGGGACCTACTAAACACAAATTGACTAGCGCAAAGGAAGAAGAAGCTCTAGGAGGGGATATTAGCGCCAGGATTTGGAGAGGCCACGCCAGAAGCGACGACATCGACCTCGGATGGCCGGCGGCGCTCATCGCCAGAGATGAGGAAGGAGAGCGATAAGACCCAAATTGGTTGAGGGGAAATGTGCAGGAGCTCGATTGATTGCTTCTGGAGCGAGGGATTCGAGTATTGAGCCCGTGCGGTTCATGTCCCACGATTGCATGCTCCGGCAGCCGCCGTCGAGGTCCAAGTGGCCGCTGTAGTATCTCCCCATCGTCCGTGACTACCCTGTCATGTTGCAGGTGAACATATGCTCCTTTTGCGCCTTTTTTTCGAGCCGTCGCACCCTCGGACCATCTCGCGCCGTGCGCCGCCAGCCACCGCCGCCGCTTGAGCTCACTGCTGCATGGTCTTCCGATCATCCTACACGCTCCGACGACCTCAGCTCACTTCGGCCTTCTGCCGCAGCATCGCAGGCCTCCTCTGCAGACCCGAGCCACTCCGGCATCATCCTGCACCTCGCCGTCGTTCCTTCAGCACACGCCGGAGTTTTTTTTATCAGAGCACACGCCGGAGTTTAGTGTGCCGTAGTTAAAAATTTGTTTAGATTAACACGCCCTTGTTAAGTGGGCCGCTGACTCTTGGGCCCTCTTCTAACTAAAACAGTTAAAACATATTAAGAGACAATGAAATGTGGGCCCCAAAGTCTAATTTGACCTGACTGGTCTAACCTTCATATTTTTTTGGTCGACCCCACATGTAAGTGGTACCAAGAGAGGGGTGAGAGAAAGAGTTTTTTGCTTTTGTTTTTCAGAGTAGGTCCCGCATGTAAGTGGCACATGAATACAAGGGCAAAATTTCCAACAAACACCCAGAAAACGGTCAAAGCCCTTTGACTAGACGGTAACGGCACGGAAGGGCATTTCTATAAGTGTGAGTAACGGCAGAGGGGCAAATTTGCGCATGCTTGAAAATTAGGGGTAAATCTGAGTAGTGGGTTTAAGTTAGGGACATAAATGTAAATACCCCAAAAAGAAAACCCAAAAAGATTTCTCGTTCTTCTTTTGCTTGTTGGGAGCTCTCCCGTGTAAATAGTTTTGTTTATTTTCTTTCCTTTGGGGGTTGAGAGGAGAAGACTATAATGAAAATGTGAGTGGCTCTCATATGCATTATAGTTGATCTAACAAAGAGCCCATATTACCTTGTCTTCTCTCTTGAATTGAATACTTGTAGAGTCCAACTTAGTCCAATGCACGTGCACTATTATTATTATCCACACTATTCCGTCATGCAAGTGAAAGGCAATAATGATGATTATACGATGAACTTATTGAGATGAGAAAAGCTGGTATAAACTCGACCTCTCTTGTTTTTGTAAATATGACTAGTTCATCGTTCCTGATTCAGCCTATTATGAAAGAAACATATTTGCAATGACAATTAGAGATTGTAGTTGCTTATGCCATGCTTAATTAGCTAGGAGTTTAAAATGGTTTACCTTGCGTGCCAACATGCTACTAAAATGGTTGTGATGTGGTATGATAGGGTGGTATCCTCCTTTGAATGATTCGAGTGGCTTGACTTGGCACATGTTCATGCATGTAGTTGAAACAAAATCAACATAGCCTCTATGAAATTTATGTTCATGGTACATTAAATCCTACTCATGCTTGCATTCGGTGTCGATTAATTTTAATGCATGTTCATGACTGTTGTCGCTCTCTAGCTGGTCGCTTCCCAGTCTTTTTCTAGCCTTCACTTGTACCAAGCATGAATACTTATTGTGCATCCAATTCCATAAACACCAAAGTTATTCCATATGAGTCCACCATACCTACCTATATACGGTATCTACCTGCCGTTCCAAGTAAATTTGTATGTGCCAAACTCTAAACCTTCAAATAAACATTCTGTTTTGTATGCTCGAATAGCTCATGTATCAACTAGGGCTGTCTGTATCCTCCATGCTAGGCGGGTTATTCTCAAGAGGAGTGGACTCTGCTCCTCATTCACGAGAAAATGGCTGGTCACCGGGATGACCAGTCCCATGCTCAAATCAAATCAAAATAATTGCAAACAAAACTCCCCCAGGATTGTTGTTTGTTAGAGGCACCCGTTGTTTCGGGCAAGCCATGGATTGATGCTTGTTGGTGGTGGGGGAGCATAAACTTTACCATTCTGCTTGGGAACCGCCTATAATGTGTGTAGCATGGAGGATATCGAGATCTCTCGGTTGTTATGTTGACAATGAAAGTATACCGCTCAAAATAATATTCATTCTATTTCAAAATCGAGCTCTGGCACCTCTAGAAATCCCTGCTTCCCTCTGCGAAGGGCCTATCCATTTACTTTTATGTTGAGTCATCATCCTCTTATTAAAAAGCACCATTTGGGGAGCACTGCTGTCATTTGCATATATTACTGTTAGTTTTCATTGAGTATGACTGTGACTGGATCTCTTTTGCCATGAATTACAATGTCTAGTCAGTCATTGATCTTTAAAGGTGCTCTGCATTTATGTTTTTCGATCTCGGAAAGGGCCATCTTGTTATATCATATCATGATTGTTTTGAGAAAGTGTTGTCATTCGAGATTTGTTATTATTGCTCGCTAGCTGATTATGCCATTGATATGATTAAACATGAGACCTAAATGTTATTGTGAATATGGTTAGTCCATAAGCTTTGCTGAAAACTTGAATGCTGGCTTTACATATTTACAACAACAAGAGCAAACCGATTTCGTCAAAGTTTTTCTTTATCACTTTCAGTTTATCAACTGAATTGCTTGAGGACAAGCAAAGGTTTAAGCTTGGGGGAGTTGATACGTCTCCATCGTATCTACTTTTCCAAACACTTTTGCCCTTGTTTTTAACTCTAACTTGCATGATTTGAATGGAACTAACCCGGACTGACGCTGTTTCAGCAGAATTTCCATGGTGTTATTTTTGTGCAGAAATAAAAATTCTCGGAATAACCTAAAAATCAACGGAGATTATTTTTGGAATATATAAAAAATACTGGAAGAAGAATCCACGTCAGGGGGCCCACACCATGTCCATGAGGGTGGGGGCGCGCCCCCTACCTCGTGGGCCCCTTGACGCTCCACCGACCTCAACTCCAACTCCATATATTCGTGTTCGGGGAGAAAAAATCAAAGAGAAGGATTCATCGCGTTTTATGATAAGGAGCCGCCGCCAAGCCCTAAACTCTCTTGGGAGGGCTGATCTGGAGTCGGTTCGGGGCTCCGGAGAGGGGAATCCGTCTCCATGGTCATCATCAACCTTCCTCCATCACTAATTTCATGAAGCTCATCGCCGTGCGTGAGTAATTCCATTGTAGGCTTGCTGGATGGTGATGGGTAGGATGAGATTTATCATGTAATCGAGTTAGTTTTGTTAGGGTTTAGTCCCTAGTATCCACTATGTTCTGAGATTGATGTTGCTATCACTTTGCTATGCTTAATGCTTGTCACTAGGGCCCGAGTTCCATGATTTCAGATCTGAACCTATTATGTTTTCATGAATATATGTGAGTTCTTGATCCTATCTCGCAAGTCTATAGTCACCTATTATGTGTTATGATCCGTTAACCCCGAAGTGACAATAATCGGGACCATTACTGGTGATGACCGTAGTTTGAGGAGTTCATGTATTCACTATGTGCTAATGCTTTGTTTCGGTACTCTATTAAAAGGAGGCCTTAATATCCCTTAGTTTCCAATAGGACCCCGCTGCCACGGGAGGGTAGGAAAAAAGATGTCATGCAAGTTCTTTTCCATAAGCACGCATGACTATATTCGGAATACATGCCTACATTACATTGATGAACTAGAGCTAGTTCTGTGTCACCCTATGTTATAACTGTTGCATGATCGATCGCATCCGACATAATTCCCCATCACCGATCCAATGCCTATGAGCTTTTCATATATTGTTCTTCGCTTATTTACTTTTCTGTTGATATTGTTACAATCACTACAAAACCCAAAAAAATTACTTTTGCTACCGTTACCACTATTATCATATTACTTTGCTACTAAACACTTTGCTGCAGATATTAAGTTTCCAGGTGTGGTTGAATTGAAAACTCAGCTGCTAATACTTGAGAATATTCTTTGGCTCCCCTTGTGTCGAATCAATAAATTTGGGTTGAATACTCTACCCTCAAAAACTGTTGCGATCCCCTATACTTGTGGGTTATCAGCGGACGTCCTCGGCAAGGGTCTTGCCGAGGTCCCGGCAAGGGTCTCGCTGCGGCACCGTGGTCATCCCCGGCAAGGGTCTTGCCGGGGGTCTCGTGGACCTCCTCGGCAAGGATCTCGCCAAGGGTCGTCGTCTTCTGGTTTCCATCTGATCTTGTGTGTCTATGATCTCTACAAAGATCTGCATGCCACCACGGAGGTGCCTCCCCAGCCTTTGTTTCAATATGGTGTGGGGACCCCTTGGGCTCAGGGGTAGTACGCTCTGTTGGCGTCAAGTAAGTTGCCCCGGCAAGGATCCTGCCGAGGCTGTGGAAGCCACCCCGACAAGAGTCTTGCCGGGGTAGTCCACCTCGCCCTCTTGCTCTCTTTGCGTCTGTAGTCTTGGCATTCCTCTAGCATCCCTCCCCTGCCCTGCTTAGTGTGGCTGTGGGCGTGGCTCTGACTGCCCGCGCACAAGTTAAGAGGTGCAAAAGGAGAGCCCCTACTTTTGTACACCGACAGGAGCTCCCCGGGCCTGGGCCACACATAAGCGTGATGCGTTGTTGGGCTAGGCCAAGAACGGTGCGCGAGCAGGTGGGGCGGATTTTTACCGCAGTTATTCCCCGTCCGCTGCGCTTCCCCACGACCCGTGTTGAACGCACGACATGGAGGGTCATGCGTGATGTGGGGGTTGTGCATGGGGCGGTTTCCGCACGCATGCGTCACATCATGGTAAAGAGGCGGCTCACACCTTCCCCGTAAAAAGAGAAAACGCAGAGGCGTGGCTCATTTACTGAATGGGCTCGGGTCGTGGTCTTCAAGGCGCCCGCGCCCCACAACCACGGGGTGGAGAATAGTCGCCTCATCTATCCCTTCGGTTTCTGCTTGCCCGCCACGTGTTCCCCGTGCTTTGAAGGTGGTAGGCGGTGGGCGCGGGCCTTGAATGGCGAGGCGGGGAAATGGGCCGCTACTGATTGGGGTAGTGGGCCGGCCTCGATTCCTTGCACCCCTGATGGTTGGATTGGCTGAGTGGGGCGGTCGAGTCCCGACCCCGCCCCTTTATAAGATGGGGGAGGGGGATGGACTCCCACAATCTTTCTTCATCCCTCTCCTTCCACCTCGGCTCCTCTCTTTCATCTGTAATGGTGAGAGGGGCGCCGGTCCTTCGACGATGGCGGCGAGGGTCTCTGCTCGACAGCGCGTCCCTCCTTCCCAAGAGCCCATGGTGGCGGAGCCGGCCATGAGAGGAAGGGGGAGGGGCCAGGCCGAGGCCAGTGTGGTGCTCGGGGAAGAGGGGGATGAGGCGGTGCGCCGACCCTGCCTCCGCCAGCGATGCCTCCTCCGATGGAGGGCCACGTTGGGGACCAGCCTCGCGAGTTCTTCATCAGGCTGCATCGGGCACTGCGCCGTCGCCTTCGCCTTCCCGCACCATTCGCTCAGGAGATGGAGCTCGATCCGCCCCAGACCCTGAGGCTGCACATGAAGGGCTGCGGGAACGGTGGCACGCGGGTCGACGTTGACTTCCCCGCCCCTCAGGTCATGTATCTTCGCCGCGGATGGAAGACCTTCGCTCGCATCCATAGCCCGACGGTGGGGCTCGGTCTCTATTTGAAATTAATGTAGAACGGCCTGCTCTCCGTCAAGGTATTTGGAGACTCTGGGACTCGCTTGAAGTGCTGCGTGGAGAGCTCCTCCGACGACGAAGACTCCTCCTCAAGCGGGAGTGATGAGGAGGATAGCGACAGTGACGACAAGAGTGTCGAGCGAGGGCACGTCGAACTCGTCTCCGACTGACCACGTCGCCCCTCCCTTCGCCGTGCGCTCTGCCGAGGGCCTTCCTCGTCAAGCTCTCAATCGGCGTGTTCCCCGTCCCTTACTTTTTGCCTTTACCTGCCGCACCTGGGAGGAAAGGGGCAAGAACGGGGATCACGGGGCACTTATCTTTTCTAGTTTGTAAGCCTGCGGGCACTTGTTAGATTTCAAAATTTATAATCCCCTTTCCCGTGTACCCATTCCGTATGAATTGTACTTGTTTGCAACGTATGAATAGAAGGAAGGGTGTTGTCGGGTTTTGTTTGCGCGTGGGCGGGGGCCACACTGAGGAACGCGTCCTCGTTATCTTAAGATAAACATGGGCTCCCGACAACAGGTCCTTGCCGTCCTCCTGCTCTACGGCCCGACTACGCTCACGCTGTTGGCGGAGGTAGGGCCGAGTAGGATTAGGCCTTTCGCTCGCCCTTTTCCCACCGCACCACAACCAAGTTCCGGCCCAAAGTAGAGTTTTTGGGCACGGAATGGAGGGGGCAAGATGGTACAAGAGCGAGTGAAGCCTTATACGTTCAAGGTTCACACGGGCGCACGGAGTGGGGGGAGAAAAACTTATCTGACGTTGCAGCCCCCGGCAACCTTGGCCTGCCGCGGTTGGATCCTCGTGTCCGCAGCCCTAGGCAACCTTTGTTTGCCGGGGCCGGAGCGCCGGCCCGATCTTTCTCCTCCCAATAGCTCAGCAGAAATGTCCATGTACCCTGCGAACCAAAAAGGACAGAAAGGAATAGAATGATGCACACTTCACCTCTATGCTAGGGGTTAGCCACAGCTAATCACTATCAACCCTAACCGAGGGAGAGACTCAACCTAGCATGCATGCTATAACTTAGGGCGCCAGCACTTCATTTATTTATGCTCAGGGTCTGCGCCTGGCTTTGTACAAAGGGTTACATGCCTTGCCAGCAGGGCTCGTACAAAAGGTGGTTTGCCGAGGGGCCCGACAATCGCGCCTTATGGGTAGAACTTGCGAAGATGTTCGATGTTCCAGGAGTTGGTCACTGGAACACCATCTTCGGTCTCCAGTCGGACTACGCCAGGCCTGGTGACTCGTACTACCCGATAAGGGCCCTCCCACTTCAGCGTCAACTTGTTGGAATTCTTGGCCGACTGAACGTGCCGAAGAACAAGGTCGCCTTCCTCAAAGCTTCAGGCATGAACCTTGCGGCTATGGTAGCGACGCAAAGCTTGCTGGTGGTGCGCTGCTCGCACAGCCGCCCGAAGACGATCTTCCTCAAGGAGTGTCGTGTCATCTTGCCGCAACTGCTCTTGCTCAAGCTCATCATAAGCGATCACTCGAGGTGACCCGTATGTGAGTTCTGCGGGGAGAACTGCTTCTGCCCCGTAAACGAGGGAGAAGGGCGTCTCACCGGTGGCTCGATTTGGTGTCGTTCTAATCGACCAAAGAACCGCCGGCAATTCATCAATCCAGCATCGTCCGCACCTATGCAGCCTGTCAAAAGTCCCTGTCCAGAGGCCTCGCAACACTTCAGCATTTGCCCTTTCAGCCTGGCCGTTTCTTCGTGGATGCGCAACAGAAGCAAAACAAAACTTGTTGCCGAGGTCCTGGATGTACTGCATGAAGGCATGGCTCGTGAACTATGTGCCGTTGTCGGTGATGATCCTGTTTGGCACACCGAAGCGGCAGACTAGCCCCTTGAAGAATTTGAAGGCTGATTGTGCTGTCACCTTTCTCACTCTCTCCACCTCCGGCCACTTTGTGAACTTGTCGATCGCAATGTACAAGTATTCAAAGCCCCCGACAGCACGGGGAAAGGGGCCCAGTATGTCGAGCCCCCAGACGGAGAATGGCCAGGAGAGAGGGATGTTTGGAGTGCTTGAGCTGGTTGACGAAGCTTCTTCGAATGGAACTGACACGCTTCACACTTGGTTACTAGTGCCGTTGCATCTTGGAGGGTGGTGGGCCAGAAGAAACCTTGCCGGAATGCCTTGCCGACAAGGGCCCTTGACCCTATATGGGAGCCACATATGCCTCTGTGTATCTCTGCCAACAACCCCAGTCCTTCCTCTTGGGGAATGCACTTCAATTTCACACCATTTGGTCTTTTTCTGTACAGGACGTCGTCGACGAACTGATACATGGCAGACCTACGGGCTACTTTCTCCGCTTCTTCCTGCTCCTCAAGGAGTTCCCCTCTTTGGACGAATCGGATGGTATGTTGTGCCCATGCCGGAGCCTGAGGCTCGACGGCAAGGACTAGAGGCACTTCCTCGGCCATGGGAGCAGCTGTTTCTACAGCCAGGACTCGACGCCCCGCCGGAGCCGGTTGCCCCACGGCTGGCTCAGTGCCCATGGCAACATCCTCGCCGGCGGCTCCTGGGAGCTCGGCGGGAAAGTACTTGCCGGGGCCTGATTTCCTTCGCTTGTTCTACTCTGTTGATGGTTCAATGGATGGTTGAGTCAGCCGAAGCACAAAAGTACCTGGTTCCACAGGTAGTTTGAAGGCAGCGTGCTTCGACAGGTAGTCGGCGATGTCGTTCTCCACTCGGGGAACATGCTCCGCCTGTATACCGTCAAAGCGCTCCTCCAGCTTCCTCACCTCATCCACATAGTCCTCCATCAACGGGCTTTGATAATCTTTGTTGACTTGTCTCACAACAAGCTGTGAATCACCCCTGACGATGAGCTTCTTGATCCCGAGGTCTGTCGCGATCCTGAGACCGGCAAGCAACCCCTCGTATTCAGCAGTGTTGTTTGTGGACATCTCCCTGGAAAAGTGCATCTGTATTACATACTTGAGGTGCTCTCCGGTGGGTGCGATGAGCAGCACACCAGCACCGGCGCCATGCAGCGAGAAAGCCCCATCAAAGTACACAATCTAGTTGCGACTTGCCTCCTTGCCGGGGAGGGTGGTCTCCTGGATCTCTTCGTCTGGCATCGAGGTCCACTCAGAAATGAACTCTGCCAAGAATCTGCTCTAGATTGTCGAAGTACTTTCAAACTTCAAACCAAAGCTTGACACCTCCACGGCCCACTCCACAATCCTCCCGGTTGCATCTGGGTTATGCAATATCTGTTGCAACGGGAGGCGGGTGACGACGGTGATCTCGTGTGCCTGGAAGTAATGATGCATCTTCCTCGAGGCCATAAGGAGGCCGAAGAGCAATTTCTGCATGCCAGAGTACCTTGACCTAGCCCCCTGCAAGAGGGAGCTGACAAAGTAAACCGGGTGCTGCATCATTTTCTTCTTCGACAGCACTTCGTCTGGTTGCGGAGGCCCTGCCCTGCCAGCGTGAGACCCTGTCGGGGGCCTTGCCTCTTTGTCGACCTCCCTCTGCGCCACTAGTGTGGCACTGACCACTTGGTTCGTTGCCGCCAGGTATAGCAGCAATGGTTCTTGGGGTTTGGGCGCAACCAGTATCGGTGTAGAAGAGAGGTATTTCTTCAAATCCTGCAGCACTGCTTCGGCCTCCGGGGTCCATTCCATTGGGCCCGCCTTTTTGAAGATTTTGAAAAAGGGAAGGGCGCGCTCGGCAGACCTGGAGATGAATCTGCTCATGGGGGCAACACACCTAGTGAGCCGACGCACGTCCTTGATCCGCTTGGGTGCCCTAATCTGCTCGATAGCCTTGATCTTGTCTGGATTTGCCTCGATCCCATGCTGTGACACAAAGAACCCGAGAAGTTTGCCGAACGTAACAATGAATACACACTTATCAAGGTTCAACTTGAGGTTGATCTTGCGCAGATTCGCAAATGTCTCTCCAGATCTTGTACAAGTGTTGCGCTATCTTTGGTTTTGACCACTATGTCATCCATATAAGCTTACATATTTCTATGTAACTGGGGCTCAAAACCAATCTGTACCGCCCTTGCAAACGTCGAGCTAGCACTCTTCAACCCGAAAGGCATCCGTAAAAAGCAATACATGCCACATGGGGTGATGAACGCTGTCTTCTCTTCGTCTTCTTTCGCCATGAAGATTTGGTGGTACCCTGAGTAGGCATCAAGGAATGATAGTAGGTCACACTCGGCCGTGGAGTAAACAATCTGGTCAATGCGCGGCAATGGGGAAGGGTCCTTGGGACAAGCCTTATTGATATTTGTGTAGTCAACACAAAGCCTCCACTTCCCATTCGCCTTGTGCACTACTACCAGATTGGCCAACCACATGGGATGGAGTACTCCTCTCACCAAACCTGCTGCTTCCAACTTCCTGATCTCTTCCATGATGAACTCCTGCAGTTCCAAAGCTTGCTTCCTGACCTTCTGCTTGACGGGTCGCGCATGAGGACAGACAACAAGATGGTGCTCAATGACCTCCCTTGGAAAGCCGGGGATGTTAGATGCTTGCCACAGAAACACGTCGACATTCGCCCGCGGGAAGGTGACGAGCGCGCTTTCCTATTTGCTGTCCAGGGTGGAGCTTATGGTGAAAGCCCCTCCAGTGCCATCCTCCTCGACGGACACCCTCTTGGTCTCTGGTGGCGCAGCTCTGGATTTCTTGCTCTTGCCGGTGGAGCTCTCTGGCACGTCCTCGACGGGAGCACAACACTCCGAAGAGGTGCGCTTGCCAGAGTGGGTGCGAGAGGTCTTGCCGGTCTTCTTCCCTGCCGGGGCTCCAGCGGCAGGAGTGAGTGCCTTGGTGGAAGTCGCTGCAACTGCTTCCCGGTAGGGTTGGTAGGCGTAGATTAGTGCATCCTTCTTGTCAGAGGGGATGGTGATGATGGTCATCGGCACCGGCATCTTCAGCGTGTTGTAGGCGTAATGCGCCGCCGCCATAAACTTGGCCAGTGCCGGGCGGCCGAGAATCCCGTTGTAGGGTAAGGGGATCACGGTACATCGAAAACAATCCTATCCATCTTGTAGTTTAACTCGCCTCCAAACATCACGGACAATGTGACCTTACCCTTTGGCTGGCTCCTCCCTGGGTTGACCCCTTGAAACGTTCCCGTCTCTTCGAGGTCTCCATTAGGAATCTGCAACCTTTTGATCACAACGGGCGAGATCAAGTTCAGACCGGCCCCGCCGTCAACTAGCATCTTCATCACCTTGAGGTCGCGTATTGTTGGCGAGACCAACAATGACAAACACCCGACCACAGTCGTGTAGTCAGGGTGGTCCTCGGCGTCGAAAATGATAGGCGTGCTAGACCATTTCAGCGGCGTCTGAGCATCGAGGGATGGTTCCATCGCTGTAATCTCACGCGCCCACTGCTTGAGTTGGCGGTGACAAATGTGCAACGAGGCACCACCGCTGACGCACATGGCCTCCGTAGCCTTCTGCAATTCGTGCTCGCCAGACTTGTCATCCTCGTCATGATCATCATCTTCTTGCTTCTTATCGCGGCCCCGGGCGGGTCTCTCTTGCTGATTACCCTTCCCGCGGAGGCCTCCTTGGCCGCCACGCTTCTTGCCAGACCCCTCGGCACCACCCTGGCCCTTCTCCTTATCCCACCTCTCATACTCGGCTTTTTCCTTCTCAGCAAGCAGCTCGACTTGCCGGCAGTTCTGGAGGTCGTGGCCCTTGGTGCGGTGGATCTTGCAATATTGCTTGTCGGAGCCTCCTGGCTTGTAGGTGGCCGCCAAGGCCCGGCAAGCGGCGCACCCGGCAATTTCCTTGCCGGGGTCGTCGGCCTTGGCCTTCTTGGCAGCGCCGGCGTCCTCGGATCCCTCGACGGCAAGCACGGTCTTGCTCTTACGCTTCCTGTTGCGGTGCCGGCCCTTTTTCGTCAGGGTGGCCGCGTCTTCGTCTGTGGAGTCAGTTTCCGCGCCAGCGTCCTCGCCAGGGTACTTCCTCCCCACTTCCGCTCGAGCGCACCTATCGGCCAGAACATAAAGTTCGGCCACATCCTTGACCTTGTTCATCGCCAGCTCTTCATGCATCTTGCGGTTGCGCACATTCTGATGGAATGCGCTAATCACGGCAGCGGGATGAACGTCTGGGATGTTTTATTGCACTCGTCTGAACCTCTGAATGTACTTGCGCAGGGTTTCACCTTCCTTCTGGGGGATGATATGCAAATCGCTTGCCTGGCCATGAGTTTGGTGGCCTCCGGTAAAGGCGCCAACGAACTCATGGCACAAGTACGACCAAGAAGAAATGGAATCCACCGGCAAGTGCATCAACCATGACATGACATTGGGTTTGAGCGCTAGCGGGAAGTAATTGGCAAGCACCTTGTTGTCGTGGGCTCCAGTAGCTTGCATTGCGATGGTGTAGATGCTGAGGAACTCTGACGGGTGGGTCTTGCCGTTGTACTTCTCGCCAACGTCTGGCTTGAACGTGCGGCGGGAGGGCCACTGGAACTGCTGCAGCTCACGGGTAAAGGCCGGGCAACCCACCTCGTAGGGTAGGTCGCCAGAGCCCCCCGGTGCTGGGTGGTCCATAGTGGGCCCCGCCTGCCTATCTGACTCGTGGCGCGCATCGCGCCAGCGTTCGATGGTGGTTTGAGCGTCTTCACGGGCTTGCTCCCGAAGAACTTGGCGTTGATCGCGGTGGGTCCGTGGGTTGGATGACGCTACGGAAACATTATCACAAGTGCCGTCACGATGGATCGACACCCACCCTGGCTGCCGTGGAGGAGGAGAGTGCACCGTGGCCGCAGCGCCCCCGATCCTTCCACCACTGGCATGTGGCAGCTCGACGGGGCGCCGGCCAGAAGGCCCCGCTGGTCGTGGCTCATCTCTGTTGGCAACGCCAACGAGGCTTCGGATGGTGGGTCTCCACTCATCGAGTTTCTCCGGAGCAGGAGGAAAATTGAGGAGTAGCTACGCGCGTGCCAAAGCTTCCGCTGGCGTGGGTGGTAGAGAAAGCTGCATGGACCGTGATGCGCTCCGGTTTCTAACCACGTTAGAAGGAGCTCTATCACGGCCCGGCAGCTGTACGCCGTTTCGCCAGCACTTTGGCGCGCGTGCTGGCCTTCTATGTCCCGTGAATGATGCACATGACTCTTCCCATGACGGTGCCCAGGGTTGCCAGCGTGGTGACGCTGCTCGCCGCGCACAACCTAGGAAGAGCGCATCGGGGGCACCAGCATAGGCACCTAGGAAGTCGCCGCGCCGCCCGTGGGTGGCACGACGCCGCCCCTGGAGGGCCCCACGCCGCCTGCGGGTGGCCTGGCTCTGTCTTTGGACTTGGTGGTGTGTGGCCCGTCGTATTGCACACAAACAATGCCGCTCACCAGGCTTTGGCTGCCAGAGCGGTGCGGGTGTTCGTGAGCCGTGCCTCGGCTTCCGTCCGCGACCGCCCCACCACTCGCCCCCACTGGTATGGGCCATTCCGCCCCCGATGAGCTGATCGCCGTGATCGTCTTCTTCTTGGGAGCCATGGCGATGAAGAACTGCTAAACTAACTGCTAGACCGGATTCTCACAACTGCGCACCCCCTACCTAGCGTGCCAGAGATGTCAGTGGGAAACGATACCTATGGGGTCACTGGGATCCCTTCTACGGTTGGCGGGTGAAGGGTTGTGCGAAGAGCGGGTCTGGCGGTCAGCACACAAATCGTTTACCCAGGTTCGGGCTGCGGGAAGGCGTAAAACCCTAGTCCTGCTTTGATGTGTATTGAGGTGTTCTTGTGTTCTTTGAACTAGCTGCAGTGGCTCTCTTGTCTGAAAGATCCGCATCCCTCTCCAGTACGCCTCGGGCCTCCTTTTATAGACAAAAAGGGGCTGCCACAGTGGCACACATGAGGTGGAAAGGTGTACAGGGGCTGAGTCTATTCCCTGGCATCGTCGGACAAATGCATTTAATGCGCTGCCGACGTGCCCCTCTTGCTTTATTGGGGACGCCAAAGAAGCTCGTCCCAGCTGTCGTCGCCTCGCCTGGCTCCGACGCGCGTCCAAGCTGACGAGGCGTTGTAGTGCCACGTTGGCTGGCCGCTGGGCTGGCGCAGTGGTGGTGCCTTCACGAAGACCTGCATGCCACCACGCAGGTGCTTGCTGAGTTGGTGTAGAGGCCGCGTGCTGCCATGTAGATGCCTGCTCAGCTGGTCGAGCCAGCTGCTGTATGGGAGCGGCGGCAGAGTCTTGGCGGACGCAGGCACGGCTGTGGCCTCGCGGGCGTCCTCGGCAAGGGTCTTGCCGAGGGCCCGGCAAGGGTCTCACTGCGGCACTGCGGTCATCCCTAGCAAGGGTCTTGCCGGGGGTCTCGTGGACCTCCTCGGGAAGGATCTCGCCAAGGGTCATTGTCTTCAGGTTTCCATCTGATCTTGTGTGTCCATGATCTCTACAAAGATCTGCATGCCACCACAGAGGTGCCTCCCGAGCCTTGGCTCCAATATGGTGTGGGGACCCCTTGGGCTCAAGGGTGGTACGCTCTGTTGGCGTCAGGTAAGTTGCCCCGGCAATGATCCAGCCGAGGCTGTGGAAGCCACCCCGGCAAGAGTCTAGCCGGGGGAGTCCACCTCACCCTCTTGCTCTCTTTGCGTCTCTGGTCTTGGTGTTGCTCTGGCATCCCTCCCCAGCCCTGCTTAGTGTGTCCGTGGGCGCGGCTCTGACTGCCCACGCACAAGTTAAGGGGTGCAAAAGGAGAGCCCCTACTTTTGTACATCGACAATGTGTGGAGTAATAGTAGTAGATGCAGAATCGTTTCGGTCTACTTGTCGCGGACATGATGCCTATATACATGATCATGCCTAGATATTATCATAATTATGCACTTTTCTATCAATTGCTCGACAGTAATTTGTTCACCCACCATAATACTTATGCTATCTTGAGAGAAGCCGCTAGTGAAACCTATGGCTCCCGGGTCTATCTTCTATCATAAAGTTTCCAATCTATTTTACTTTGCAATCTTTACTTTTAATCTATATCATAAAAATACCAAAAATATTTATCTTATTATTATTATCTCTATCAGATCTCACTCTCATAAGTGACCGTGAAGGGATTGACAACCCCTTTATCGTGTTGGTTGCGAGGTTCTTATTTGTTTATGTAGGTACGAGGGACTTGTGTGTAGTCTCTTACTGGATTGATACCTTGGTTCTCAAAAACTGAGGGAAATACTTACACTACTTTGCTGCATCACCCTTTCCTCTTCAAGGGCAAACCAACGCAGTGCTCAAGAGGTAGCAGTCAATCTCCATCAACATCTTCACCAGCACCATCTCCTCTCAAACCCTAGTTCAACTCTTGTATCCGATCTTTGTCTCAAAACCTCAGATTGGTACCTATGGGTTGCTAGTAGTGTTGATTACTACTTGTAGTTGATGCTAGTTGGTTTATTCGGTGGAAGATTATATGTTCAGATCCTTTATGCATATTAATACCCCTCTGATTATGAACATGAATATGATTTGTGAGTAGTTATGTTTTTTCCTAAGGACATGGGAGAAGTCTTGCTATAATTAGTCATGTGAATTTGGTATTCGTTCGATATTTTGATGAGATGTATGTTGTCTTTCCTCTAGTGGTGTCATGTGAACATCGACTACATGACACTTCACCATTGTTTGGGCCTAGGGGAAGGCATTGGGAAGTAATAAGTAGATGATGGGTTGCTAGAGTGACAGAAGCTTAAACCCTAGTTTATGCATTGCTTCGTAAGGGGCCGGTTTGGATCCATATGTTTCATGCTATGGTTAGGTTTACCTTAATTCTTCTTTCGTAGTTGCGGATGCTTGTGAGAGGGGTTAATCATAAGTGGGATGCTTGTCCAAGTAAGGGTAGTACCCAAGCATCGGTCCACCCACATATCAAATTATCAAAGTAACGAACCCGAATCATATGAGCATGATAAAAACTAGCTTGACAATAATTCCCATGTGTCCTCGGGAGCGCTTTCCTTTATATAAGAGTTTGTACAGGCTTGTCCTTTGCTACAAAAAGTATTGGGCCACCTTGCTGCACCTTGTTCACTTTTTTTACTTGTTACCCATTATGAATTAGCTTATCACAAAACTATCTGTTACCGATAATTTCAGTGCTTGTAGAGAATACCTTACTGAAAACCGCTTGTCATTTCCTTCTGCTCCTCGTTGGGTTCGACACTCTTACTTATCGAAAGGACTATGGTAGATCCCCTATACTTGTGGGTCATCAAGACTCTTTTCTGGCACCGTTGCCGGGGAGTGAAGCGCCTTAGTGTGCTGAAATTTACTATCAGTTGTCATTATGGAAAACAATCCTTTGAGGGGCTTGTTCGGGGTATCTTCACCCCGACCAGTAGAGCAAAGAGTTGCTCCTCGATCCACTGAACCTACTGAAAATGTTTACTTTGAAATTCCTTTAGGTATGATAGAGAAACCGCTAGCTAATCCTTTTACAGGAGATGGAACATTACATCCCGATATGCACCTAATCTATGTGGATGAAGTTTGTGGATTATTTAAGCTTGCAGGTATGCCCGAGGATGTTATCAATAAGAAGGTCTTCCCTTTATCTTTGAAGGGAAAGGCATTGACATGGTTTAGTCTATGTGATGATATTGGATCATGGAACTACAAACGATTGAAATTGGAATTTCATCAGAAGTTTTATCCTATGCATCTGGTTCATCGTGATCGTAATTATATATATAATTTTTGGACTCACGAAGGAGAAAGCATCGCTCAAGCTTGGGGTGATACGTCTCCAACGTATCTATAATTTTTGATTGTTCCATGCTATTATATTATCTGTTTTGGATGTTAATGGGCTTATTTATACACTTTTACATTATTTTTTGTGACTAAACTACTAACCCAAGGCCCAGTGCAGATTGTTGTTTTTTGCCTATTTCAATGTTTCATAGAAAAGGAATATCAAACGGAATCCAAACAGAATGAAACCTTCAGGAGAGTTATTTTATGCTCGGCTTTCTCTCAATAATTGCTCCATGCTCGATACTTCTTGTACTGGTTCTTTTATGATGAAAACTATTGAATTCAGATGGGATTTATTGGAAAGAATTAAATGCAACTCTAAAGATTGGGAAATCGACGAAGGTAAGGAGTCAGGTATAACACCTAAGTTTTATTGTATTAAATCTTTTATGGATACCGATACTTTTCGTGAATTTAGCACTAAATATGGACTTGACTCTGAGATAGTAGCTTCTTTCTATGAATCATTTGCTACTCATGTTGATCTCCCTAAGGAGAAGTGGTTTAAATATCATCCCCCCATTGAAGTAAAAGTAGTTGAACCTATTAAAGTTGAAGAAAAGACTATCACTTATAATGTTGATCCTATTGTTCCTACTGCCTATATTGAGAAACCACCTTTCCCTGTTAGAATAAAGGATCATGCTAAAGCTTCAACTGTGGTTCGTAAGAGTAATACTAGAACACCTACACCCTATGAACAAATTAAAGTTGAACCTAGTATTGATATGGTTAAGGATCTCTTGGTCGATAATTTGATGGGCATGTTATTTACTTCTGTGATGAAGCTGCTAGAATTGCTAGACCTGATACTAAAGATAAACATAGACCTATTGTTGGCATGCCTGTTGTAACATCCCAAAATTCTAAATTTTGGAATGTTATAATAAATAGATAGATTGATTGATTGTTTGATTGTTGTGTGATTGATTGAGTGAAATTCGAAACTTTTTGAAAGTTAAATGAGAGGGAATAAAAGGACTATCCCAAACTTTCACCTTTTGTATTTTGATCTCCGTGAATTCAAATTCTTTTCAAATACAAAACCCGCGAGAGAAGATGACATGGCTTCTTCCATTTAAATAAATGAAAAGGTTTTGAAAAGATTTGAATTTTATTTGGAAATATTTCAAATTCAGAAACTTTAAGCAACTCAATGATTTTCACGAGAGGAGATAAAATGACTTCTTCAAATTATGAAGTATGAGTTGGGAGTTTCAAGGATCAAATTCAAAGTCCTTTTGAAATTATTTTCAATTTGGAGTTGTTTGAGTTTTATTCAAATTGTTTTTCTCCAAATATAAAATATATGGAAAATAGGATAACATGATTCCCTACAATAGAAAATTGGAGAAAAATAAATTTGAAATCATTTTGGTATTTTAAATGATTTTTATTGGATTTTATTAGACCAGTAGCACTCTTTGAATTATTTGAATTTGTGTGGATTTTATTTGACTTTAGAAAAATGTTCATCTTGTAGGAAAACTTTTTCTGAAAATTTAGAAATATTATATGCCTATATAATATTAGTATTTATTTTGTTTTTATTATTTTCGTTTGTTTGCGTAAAAAAATGTTAAAAAAAACTTCCAGCTCGGACGGAGTCCCGAGCGAGCACGCACCGCCGCCGCCGTGCCCGACCTCGCCACCTCGCGCCTTGCCCCCTCCTCCACGCTTCGACCTCCCCTCCTCGTTTATAAGTGCTGCCCGAACCCCTCTCTCCTCTTCCTCGCCTCTCGCCGCACCTCCCGCATCTTGCCGAAGCCGCGCCGCCGCTGCCGCCTTCTGCCACCCATGCCGCTCCGCTGCCACCGCCGCCGCCTGCTGCTGCCGCTGTTGCCGCCGCCGCCACACGCCCGCCGCCTCGCCTCACGTCGCCCCACTCCTCGCCGACGGCGCCGCCGTGGGACGCCGCCGGAGTTGACCGATCCACCACCGCCAGATCCGATCCGCACTGAACCGGTATAAACCGACCCCGGTCCGGTTTATTTCTTTAGTTTTCCTCCGGTTTTTCTTTTAAAGTCGGTTTTATATTTTAGTTAGATTAATTAGTGGACGTTCATCCATTAGTATTCGGTGGAGAACGATTCCGTTCTGTAGGGCTCTGTAGCGAATGTTCGTTCGATAGGATTTTTCTTTTTATTTTAGTTTTCTACGAGGGACTCGTTTGTGAATATTTTTATTTACAGATTAGCACCCGTTTTTTAAACGATCACTACTTTTTACTCGCCAAATCCAACGAAACCAACGCCCACTTCTTCGTTATGATCCAATCTATCTAGTAATCCAACTCAAACATGTTTTTGAAAAGTTTAAAATTTGAAATAGACCAGATTTGAGTTTGAACTTCGTTTGATCATAACTTGAGTTTCATAACTCCGTTTGAGTTGATTCTTTTTGCAAATCGAAGCTCTTGACCTAAATTTTCTGATAAGGCCAAATTCACATAATTTTGGTACTGTTAGAAATTGTTTTATGTTGCAAGAGTTATTTGCTTGGTTTTGATGTTTGTTGAATCGTCTTCTTCGATCTTTTTGATCTTTTGAGTGAGTGCTTATGTGTGGTTACTATTGCTTGCTTATGATAGATTGACCGGAGTATGACGAGTAGATCTATCAAGAGTTTTGAGTGTGAATCATCTTTGTCAACATTGCAGGCAAGTTCACACTTTGATCATATCCCTTCATACCCAGTTTTATGCATTAGATCAATCCTCAAACAATTCATGATTAGGATCTAATTAAATTGTGGGTTTTGGGAAGTAGACGAGGTAGTACCTATTACCTGTTTTATTATCAAACCCTTGGGAGTTACTTCTACGTTTGCTTATTATGCCATGCTATGCTAGTAGACGTGGATTGGGTGAGTGTATCCATGACAGATGTGAGATTGATAAATTAATGGTTTATTTAAGGTGGCAACTTAAACACATATCTGGGTGGATTGAGGCACTTGGGTATTCCAGCGATTGCCTGTTTTTCTTTATGGACCGCCACTCAGGCTCAAAGGGATCATGAGATTTTTCATACTAGAAACTTTCGTGTGCAGCCACAAGGTACTATGGGCTCTAGCATAGTTGACTAAGTCGTGCGAACTCTTACAGTGGTAGACTAGCTGATGTAGGGGATGTAGGTTGGTACTGTCTACCTGATCGTAAGGTGCTAGCGCTTTTGAAAGACTATGTCTCGGTCATCCGTTTCTCAAACATCATGTAGTGCGAGAATCCCAACGGAGGAGATCGAGGCTTGTGGGGAAAAGTGCGCAAACATCTGCAGAATGTATAAACTAATCATGATTAGGCGTGTCCCCAGTTATGGACATCTTGAGTATCTAGTACTTGGATTATCATGTGAATCTCATCATGTGACTTTAATTAATTTTGTTGTGTTTTAATGATGATGTTTAATTGGGATTGAGAGGGTGTCTACGCTCTCAATGTTTAACAACCACCATGATAGTTAAATAAAATTTAATTCCTTTGTAGTAGGGAAAAATTGGCTTTTCGCAAAAACCTTAAACCACAGACCTTTTCCACCAGCCATATATGCATGTAGTGATAGCCACTATTTCACCATTGCTCTGCAGTGTGAATTTGCCAGTACATTCAATGTACTGACCCGTTTCAGGCTGCAACGTCTCATGTTGCAGGATTTTGTCACGACGAGTAAGTGATACGTTAGGGTTACAATTTCTACAGTCAACTTTGCCGTTGGTGTTGATGGGAATCCACAACCTTGTTACTTCCGCTATTTGGATTGAGGTAATAGTATTTATGTTATTTTATACATGTGATTTCCCTCTGTTATAAATCCTCGAGTACCGTTGTCACATCCCTAGTTCTGGTATGACCTAGGCTAGCCTTCATGTTGCATCATGTTTAAATTTCATTGAAATTTGAAATGGGGATTTGTGAAACCTCAGAATCATTTCTGAAAATGACCCAAGTAGAAGTTGCTCCAAAAAGGTCCAAGGAAATATTCATGTTGCTCTTTGAAAATATTGGTCAGGGGTAAAATTCAAACCATCATTTTCAGGAGCTCATAAGTATTTATCTTGGGCATTTGGAATTAATGCAATAATTATTTGCTTTGGATATATATTGTTATATATATATATAAAATATTGTCCAAAAATTATGCCAGTAGTTGAGGAGCTCAGGAATAATACCACTAGCCCCTACAAAAATTGGCATAAGTAAATAAAATGACTTAGTATTTTTACTAAATCAAAACAAATGTCAGAAAAATAGAAAAGAAAAACAAAAGGGAAAAACCTCACCTGGCTTACCCGGCCCAGGAGAGAAGCCGACCCAGCTGGCTGGCCAGCCCGGCCCATCCCCACCTCCCCTGTCGCCTTCCTCCTCCTGCCAGGAGGACGAAGGGCGCATGGACGCCGCGCGCGAGAACATGCCGGCCACCTCTTGCTTCCCTGCTCTCCGCTGGAGGCAACCGAGGGCGACACCCCCACCCCCTGAACACCGCTCACTCTCCCCAGTCCTCTCCTCTCCTCTCCCTCGCTTTCTCGCTCACGGCCGAGCGCTGCCGTCGCCACCGGCCACCGTTGCCGCAGCCACCGCCTCCCCCTCGCCCTCTCTCCGTGTCTGCGAGCTCCGCCACCTCGCCCTGAAGCTCTCCGTCGAGCCACGCGCCTCGGGAGGCCCTGGAGCGCCTCCATCACCGCCGTCTCCATCTCTGGCCGCCGTGGATCCCCATCGCCGCCCCACCGTCTTTAGTGCATCCCCGAGCTCGCCGTCAAGCCCCCCGAGACCGCTGTGAGCTGCTGCTCCTCCTCCCCCTCTCCGTTTGCTCGCTTGCATGCCGTAGCCGCTGCCTCACCGATGACCGTGACCGTCGCCGCCTGAGCTCGTCGTCGACGTAGCTCCGGTGACCAAATGGTCGCCCGGCGAGTCCAAACCTCTCCCCGCATCCCGTAGAGCCTCGCTAGTGCATCCGCTGGCCCGCTAGCATGCCGCAGCAGCAAGACCACCGACGGCCGAACTCCGACGACCGCAAAAGAGCTCACCACCGTCGGCTCAGGCCACCCCAGCTCCTCCCGTTCGTTCCATTAGACGCATCGCATCGCCAGCTAGCCGTAGCAGCAAACCACGAGTAAAACCGTGCCCTGTGGGCGTTTTCCGAGCCGCGCCACCGTCTCTGGCCTCGCCGGCGTCGAGTCGCCGGCAGGTTTGACCCACTGACCGGGGTTTGACCCTCCCCCTTGGGTCACTGACGCGTGGGCCACCCCCTGACAATTTTAGTTAGTATTAGATTAACACTAATTAACCTAGGTTAGTTACCTAGTTAGTCACTGACCAGTGGGCTCGGCGCCCACTAATCCTAATTATACTAAATAAACCCCTTGTTAACTAACTGAGTCACTGACGTGTGGACCCCACACGTCAGGTTTGAGTTGGTCAGCGCCTTTGACCTGCTGACGCAATGCTGCTGTCATGCTGACGCAATATATCATTTTCTGGTATTAAAATAAATTAGGAAATTCCAGAAAATGATATAAACTTCAAAAATTCATAGAAATTCAACCGTAGCTTAGATTGAAATAATTTATATATGAAAAATGATCAGAAAAATTCAATCTATCCATCTATACCATTTTCATGCATGACAAACCAACCTATACATGCTGTATTAGTGAAACACTAAAATGGCTTATATAAAGAGCTTATTTTGGAGATGCATTTGAATCTTTGGTTCAAATGGATTTCATCCAAATAAAAGCCAGTTGCATTAGCTCAATCAGCATCACATATTCATGCCATGATCATGCATCATATTGTTGCATATGCTTGTGTTTGATTATCGACACCGTTCCTTCTCGATAGGTCCTGCTCCGGAGACCGATCCAGAGTACCTGTCAGAGGAGCAGTGCCCCCCTGTTGATCTACCAGGCAAGTAAACCCCCTTGTTCATTCTGATACAATCCTAGTCTCTCGCTCCTGCTCTCATTTATTGCATTAGGACAACAACGATTCAACTGCTACTTTATGCTGTGGTAGTTGAACCCACTCCTTTGCATGACCTGTCATTGCCACAGTAAAATAGTTAAAACCCACTAGCATGTGTAGGAGTTGATTGAGCCATGTTGTGTTCTTGCCATGCCATGCCTGCTATTGCTTAGAGTTGTGTCAGGTCCGATTCATCGGGAATGAATTGGAGTGGTACAATATGTTCTGGTGCTGAGAGTCAAGCGTGTGAACACGATTTGGTAAAGGTAGCGGTGAGAGGCCATGTAGGAGTACATGGTGGGTTGTCTCACTGGAGCCGTCCTTAAGCACTGAGTTCCGTGTATGTTGTCCAATGACTAGCTACTACCACACATTGGAATGCTTAAGTGCCCCTCTCGACTTATTAGCCAACTTGATCTCTGTTCAGGAGTTGCAAATAGTTTCTGGTGTTTGTAGGTAGTGTTAGTAGTCTACCAAGTGGCACCCCGCCAAGTGGGCTTGGGACAGACTTGGCACAAGTGGCACGGTGTGCCAAGCATAGATCCATCCGGTGAGGTGGGCTTGGGAACCCTGCACACATTGTTTGGGGCTGTGAGCGACACCCCGGCCAGATCTCCTTGCGGATGGAACCCGAATAGGCGATAAACCTGGACTAGAGTCTTGTGTGGTTAGTTAGGTCGTGGCTGACACCCTTGCCAGGCTTCCGCTTGAAGGTTGCCGAGGTACATGACATGTACATGGTGATAAGTGGTGAGAGCGTGTGTGAATAAGTACACCCCTGCTGGGTTATCATGATCTATTCGAATAGCCGTGTCCTCGGTTATGGACTTCTTGGATGCTTACGTGGTACATAGACAACTTAAAGTGGATACTCTAAAATGCTCAAGACAAGTGTGACTGCTATGGATGGCCTTCTCGTAAGAAGACGGGGATGAATCCATAGTGGTGTAATGATGTGGTGATTAGTGGACTCGTGTGTGCTGCCTCACCTCAAAGAAGTTTCTCATTGTCGTAGAACAGGATAGCCACTGAGTCAAAGCTGGCTTGGTGCAACTAAACCCCACATTACCTTCTTGATACAAATGCATGTATGATAGGATCTGATGTAAGTCTTGCTGAGTACCTTTGTACTCACGTTTGCTTTATTTATGTTTTGCAGGTGAGACATCTGTCTCACTAGTAGTACCGCTTGGACTTCGACGAGTAGCTTACACCTCAGCTACGATCTTGTGCCCTTGGGAGGGACTTGTATATAGTCAGGCCTCTTAGCCTTTTATTTTGTAGTTGTCTGTACCCAGACATGTAATGCTTCCGTTGCTTGTATGCTCTGAATGATGGGTCATGTGACCCCTGTTTGTATTTAATGCTATGTGGCTCTTCTGGGCCTTTATCTATATGAGTTGCGTTATGTTGTGATGCCATGTTGTACAACACATACTTGCATGTTATGCGTACGTGTGACGTGTATTGCTATGTGTGGGATCCGACAATCTAGTTGTTTATCCTTGGCAGCCTCTCTTATGGGGAAATGTAGCCTAGTGCTTCCTTGAGTCATAGTAGTCTGCTACAGCCCGGTTCACCGGAGTCCTGCTAGCCCAGCACTACTGCTTAGGACACTTGACTGGCCGGCATGTGTTTCACTTCGTTCCTGTGTCTGTCCCTTCGGGGAAATGTCATGTGGTGACATCCGGAGTCCTGCCTAGCCTGCTACAGCCCGGGTTCCCCGAAGTCCTGTTAGCCTAGTGCTACAACCCGGATTCACACGCTGCTGACCGACATGATCGATGTGAATCATGTATGCCTGTCCCCATGCCCTTCTGGTCTGAGTTATCCTATCTTTCCTACGGGGTTAAGGAACTAGGCTTCCCCTTCCGTCTATCAGGATCACGTGTCACTACTCCATACTCTCTTAGGATTGGTTTATCAGAGTCTTATCCCAGTTCAAGTACTTCCGGTGTAGTCTATTTAGTAATATCTCAGAACCTTAAGTGATGATGTTGAGTATGGTGCTACCCCATCATTTGCAGGATGTCTCATTTTGAGCATTTTACTGCCGTTATGCTGCCGGAATTGTCCTAGGAGTTCAAGAGATAGTATTTTCCTTGTACTATATTCTACATCCTTATGATGATGCTGAATCCATCCTTGTTTTCCTTGGATTCGTTCTTCAGGATGTTGCCGGTTAATCGAAGTTCTGTTGCTCGTAGCCGGAACCACGGAGATGGTAGGGATGAGGTTCCCCCCGATCAGTCTTTGTTGGCAAAGTTCATGTTAGAAGTTGATATGAACAAGCATGAGACCAACCGCTTGTTAGCACGTATCGAGGAGAACACCGCACCCGAGTGCAAGGAGTCAGCGACCATCTATGGTTTCATTGGTCTGAAACCACCTACCTTCCATCATTCCATCGAACCACTCGATGCAGATGACTAGCTTCGTAGTATCACTCACAAGCTGCGTTCCGCAAACGTAGCTGAAAGTGACAAGGTCACCTATGCTACATATCACCTGGAAGGTCCTGCTAGTCTTTGGTGGCAGAACTATGAGGCTATCCTTCCAGCTGGCCAGATAACCACCTGGAGAGATTTCACTGAGGCTTTTCACGAGCATCACATTCCTCAGGCTCTCATTGACCGCAAGAGAGATGAGTTCTGTAGTTTCACTCAGAGTAAGATGGCTGTTGATGCTTACAGTAGGGAATTTGAGAACCTTGCCCGCTATGCTACAGAAGAGGTGTCCACAGACGCCAAGAAGCAGGCTAGGTTCCGGAAGGGTCTCAACCCCAAGTTGCGTCGTGATCTCCACTTGCATCATTGCAATACATTCCAGGCTCTTGAGAACAAGGCCATTAATGCAGAGACAACTCAACTCACTTACGAGGAGTCTCGTAAGCACACCTGTGATTTGGGTTCTTCCTCCGGTTGTAGTTCTCAGAAGCGCCGGATTTGGATTCCGAACTCCGATCTTCCACCCGGTTATACACCAAGGCCTTCTTGTGTGGCACCTCACCCAGTTCAACCGTATGCTACAACCATGCTTATTGGTAGACTACTTGTCAATGCGAGTCCATGTCCTACCTCCAAGATTTGTTACAAGTGCGGAGAGCCAGGCCACATTGCCCGTATTTGCACTCAGACCTGTGTTGCTCCACCCCAGCCCGAGAAGTTTGTTGGTCGTGGTAGTAAGCCATCACAACAGATGATCAGTGCCAAGTCAGCTCCCACTAAACATGGACGTGTGCATCACGTCTCAGCTAAAGACGCTCATGATGATCCAGATGTCGTTCTTGGTACACTCCTTCTCAACTGTCATCCATCTTCGGTTCTATTCGATACTGGAGCATCTCACTCCTTCATTTCCGAAAGTTATGCCCGCTTGAACGACATGTCATTTTGTGATATGCCCTCCCCACTACTCATTCAAACTCCTGGATCCAAATGGCAAACTTCTAGGATAAGTTATGGCAATGAAATACATGTTGACAGACTTGTATTCCTAGCTTCCTTAATATCTCTTAAGTCTTCAGATATTAACATCATCTTGGGTATGGACTGGATGAAAGCTCATTATGCCAAGATTGATTGTTACACCAGGTCTGTTCAGCTTACACACCCATCTGACAAGATAGTCACTGTCTCCACTAGAGTTGCAAAGCGCCAACTCTATTCTCTGAATGCCAGCCCTCTTCCAGACCTTGAAGATATCCCGGTAGTCCCTGACTTTCCGGATGTCTTTCTAGAGGAACTGCCAGGTATTCCACCTAATAGAGATGTAGAGTTTTTCATAGATCTTATCCCAGGAACCGCTCCAATCTCTAGGAGACCTTACAAGATGGCACCCTTAGAACTAGCTGAGCTTAAGAAACAACTCGATGAATCCTTGCAAAAGGGTTTCATCCGTCCCAGTTCTTCTCCCTGGGCTTGCCCCGTCCTCTTCGTCAAGAAGAAGGATGGTACGAACCAAATGGTTGTAGATTATCGTCCCGTTAATTTGGTCACGATAAAGAACAAGTATCCGCTCCCCAGGATCAACGACCTGTATGATCAGCTCGCTGGATCCTCAATCTTTTCAAAGATGGATTTGAGGTTAGGCTATCACCAAATCAAGATCAGAAACGGGGACATTCCTAAAACGGCTTTTGTCACTCGTTATGGCCAGTACGAGTACACCGTCATGTCCTTTGGTCTAACCAATGCTCCAGATACATTCTCCCGCTTGATGAACTCGATCTTCATGGAGTACTTAGATAAGTTCATCGTGGTTTACCTCGACAATATTCTTATTTACTCGAAGAACGAGGAAGAGCACGCCGAACATCTTAGACTTGTGTTAGAGAAACTCAGAGAGCACCGCCTTTATTCCAAGTTCTCCATGTGCAAATTTTGGTTGCCAGAAGTGACCTACCTGAGCCACGTGATATCTGGTAAGGGCATTGCTGTCAATCCTGAGAGAGTTCATGCCATTCTTGATTGGACTCCGCCTGAAATGGTTAAGCAAGTTAGGAGTTTCCCTGGTCTAGCCAGTTATTGTCGCCGCTTCGTTGAGAACTTCTCCAAAGTGGACAAACCTCTCACGGAACTTCTCAGGAAAGATAAAAAGTTTGAGTGGTCCCCATAGTGTGAGTACAATTTTCAGGAACTGAAAAGACGCCTGACTTCTGCTCCCATACTTGTGCCACCAGATTTCACTAAAGACTTTGTTATCTACTGCGACGCCTCACGACAGGGACTAGGTTGCATCCTTATGCAAGATCGCCATGTGATTCCCTATGCATCTCGACAGTTGCATCCACATGAGGAGAATTATCCTACACATGATCTAGAGCTTGCAGCCATAGTCTATGCACTTAAGACCTGGCGACATTACCTCCTTGGTAAACATTGCGAGATTTACACCGATCACCAGAGTCTTAAGTATATCTTCACCCAACCAGATTTGAACCTTAGGAAAAGACGTTGGTTGGAGTTGATCTCAGATTACGACTTAGGAATTACCTACACCCCAGGCAAGGGGAATGTCATGGCAATTGCGCTAAGTCGTAAGTCCTATTGCAACAATCCCATGTTGTAGCAGGGCCAGCCACTTCTCCATGAGGAATTATGTAAGCTTAACCTTCACATTGCTCCTCACAGATTCCTTTCTACCTTGGTGGCGAAACCTACCCTTGAGGATCAGATCATTACTGATCAGAAGTTTGATAGGGGTGTTAACCGCATCAAGAGAAACATTAAGAAGGGAGTTGGTGGATGTTTCTCTATGGATGATCGAGGTGTTGTTTTCTTTGAGAATCGCTTGGTGGTTCCCAAGAATCAACATCTGTGACAATTGATTCTTAAGGAGGCTCATGAATCTCCTCTCACAATTCATCCCGGTAGCACTAAGATGTATCAAGACCTACGCTAGAGGTTCTGGTGGACTAGGATGAAGAGAGAAATTGCTCAATTTATTGCTAACTGCGACGTTTATCGTCGCGTTAAGGTAGAGCATCAAAGGCCTGCTGGTACCCTTCAGCCTTTAGCTATTCCTGAATGAAAATGGGATAAAGTTGGTATGGACTTCATCACCGGCTTTCCTAGGACCAAGAAAGGGAATAATGCTATCTTCGTAGTCATTGATCGTCTTTCAAAAGTGGCTCACTTCCTACCTGTTCGGGAGAGTATCACTGCTAGTCAGCTCGCTAACTTATATATTTCTCGAATAGTGTCACTTCATGGTGTCCCACTAGAGATCAATTCAGACTGTGGTAGTCTCTTCACTTCTCATTTCTGGGAGAGTTTCCAAACTGCCATGGGCACCCATCTTTCCTTCAGTACCGCTTTCCACCCTCAATCAAGTGGTCAGGTGGAAAGGGTCAACCAAATTCTAGAAGACATGCTTAGAGCTTGTGTTATCTCATTCGGTATGGATTGGGAGAAGTGTCTTCCCTTCGCCGAGTTTGCTTATAACAACAGCTATCAATCCAGCCTCAAGAAAGCTCCTTTTGAGGTTCTGTATGGACGAAGATGTCGAACACCTTTGATCTGGTCAGAAATCGGTGAAAGATAATTCTTTGGATCGGATATGATCCAGGAGGCAGAAGAGCAAGTTCGCATCATTTGTGAGAATTTGAAAACAGCCCAATCTCGTTAAAAGAGCCAGTATGACCGTAGTCATAAGAAAGTGGCTTATGAAGCTGGCGACAAGGCTTACCTTTGGGTTACTCCTTTGAAGGGTACCCATCGTTTCGGTATCAAGGGCAAGTTGGCTCCTCGTTACATTGGTCCTTTTCACATTCTCGCTAAACGAGGAGAGGTTGCCTACCAGTTGGAACTACCCCCACATCTTTCTCGAGTACATGATGTCTTCCACGTCTCTCAACTCAGGCGTTGCTTCTCGGATCCCATCCGTGAAGTGGACCACGAAACGCTTGATCTCCAAGATAACCTTGCATATCGAGAGTACCATGTTCGCATTCTTGATCAAGCAGAGCATGTCACTCGACGTCATAACATCAAGTTTCTCAAGGTTCAGTCGTCTCATCATTCCGAGAGAGAAGCTACTTGGGAGCGTGAAGATCGTCTTCGACTTGAGTACCCCACTTTCTTTCCGCCAACTCCTGAATCTCGGGACGAGATTCTTCCGAGTGGGGGCGAGTTGTCGCATCCCTAGTTCTGGTATGACCTAGGCTAGCCTTCATGTTGCATCATTTCTGAAAATGACCCAAGTAAAAGTTGCTCCAAAAAGGTCCAAGAAAATGTTCATGTTGCTATTTGAAAATATTGGTCAGAGGTAAAATTCAAACCAACATTTTCAGGAGCTCATAAATATTTATCTTGGGCATTTGGAATTAATGCAGTAATTATTTGCTTTGGATATATATTGTTATATATATATAATATTGTCCAAAAATTATGCCAGTAGTTGAGGAGCTCAGGAATAATACCACTAGCCCCTGCAAAAATTGGCATAAGTAAATAAAATGATTTAGTATTTTTACTAAATCAAAACAAATGTCAGAAAAATAGAAAAGAAAAACAAAAGGGAGAAACCTCACCTGGCTTACCTGGCCCAGGAGAGAAGCCGGCCCAGCTGGCTGGCCAGCCCGGCCCATCCCCACCTCCCCTGTCGTCTTCCTCCTCTTGCCAGGAGGACGAAGGGCGCGTGGTCGCCGCGCGCGAGCACACGCCGGCCACCTCCTGCTTCCCTGCTCGCCGCTGGAGGCAACCGAGGGCGACACACCCCCCCTGAACACCGCTCACTCTCCCCAGTCCTCTCCTCTCCCTCGCTTTCTTGCTCACGGTCGAGCGCTGCCGTCGCCACCGGCCACCGTTGCCGCAGCCACCGCCTCCCCCTCGCCCTCTCTCCGTGTCTGCGAGCTCCTCCACCTCGCCTTGAAGCTCTCCCTCGAGCCATGCGCCTCGGGAGGCCCTGGAGCGCCTCCATCACCGCCGTCTTCATCTCCGGCCGCCGTGGATCCCCATCGCCGCCCCGCCGTCTTCAGTGCATCCCTGAGCTCGCCGTCAAGCCCACCGAGACCGCTGTGAGCTGCTGCTCCTCCTCCCCCTCTTCGTTTGCTCGCTTGCATGCCGTAGCCGCTGCCTCACCGATGACCGTGACCGTCGCCGCCTGAGCTCGTCGTCGACGTAGCTCCGATGACCAAATGGTCGCCCGGCGAGTCCAAACCTCTCCCCGCATCCCGTAAAGCCTCGCTAGTGCATCCGCTGGCCCGCTAGCATGCTGCAGTAGCAAGACCACTGACGACCGAACTCCGACGACCACAAAAGAGCTCACCGCTGTCGGCTCAGGCCACCCCAGCTCCTCCCATTCGTTCCATTAGACGCGTCGCATCGCTAGCTAGCCGTAGCAGCAAACCACGAGTAAAACCGTGCCCTGTGGGCGTTTTCTGAGCCGCGCCACCGTCTCTGGCCTCGCCGGTGTCGAGTCGCCGGCAGGTTTGACCCACTGACCGAGGTTTGACCCTCCCCCTTGGGTCACTGATGCGTGGGCCACCCCCTGACAATTTTAGTTAGTATTAGATTAACACTAATTAACCTAGGTTAGTTACCTAGTTAGTCACTGACCAGTGGGCCCGGCGCCCACTAATCCTAATTATACTAAATAAACCCCCTGTTAACTAACTGAGTCACTGACGTGTGGACCCCACACGTCAGGTTTGACTTGGTCAGCGCCTTTGACCTGCTGACGCAATGCTGTTGTCATGCTGACGCAATATATCATTTTCTGGTATTAAAATAAATTAGGAAATTCCAGAAAATGATATAACCTTCAAAAATTCATAGAAATTCAACCGTAGCTCAGATTGAAATAATTTATATATGAAAAATGATCAGAAAAATTCAATCTATCCATTTATACCATTTTCATGCATGACAAACCAACCTATACATGCTGTATTAGTGAAACACTAAAATGGCTTATATAAAGAGCTTATTTTGGAGATGCATTTGAATCTTTGGTTCAAATGGATTTCATCCAAATAAAAGCCAGTTGCATTAGCTCAATCAGCATCACATATTCATGCCATGATCATGCATCATATTGTTGCATATGCTTGTGTTTGATTATCGGCACCATTCCTTCTCGATAGGTCCTGCTCCGGAGACCGATCCAGAGTACCTGTCAGAGGAGCAGTGCCCCCCTGTTGATCTACCAGGCAAGCAAACCCCCTTGTTCATTCCGATACAATCCTACTCTCTCGCTCCCGCTCTCATTTATTGCATTAGGACAACAACGATTCAACTGCTACTTTATGCTGCGGTAGTTGAACCCACTCCTTTGCATGACCTGTCATTGCCACAGTAAATAGTTAAAACCCACTAGCATGTGTAGGAGTTGATTGAGCCATGTTGTGTTCTTGCCATGCCATGCCTGCTATTGCTTAGAGTTGTGTCAGGTCCGATTCATCGGGAATGAATTAGAGTGGTACAATATGTTCTGGTGCTGAGAGTTAAGCGTGTGAACACGATTTGGTAAAGGTAGCGGTGAGAGGTCATGTAGGAGTACATGGTGGGTTGTCTCACTGGAGCCGTCCTTAAGCACCGAGTTCCGTGTATGTTGTCCAATGACTAGCTACTACCACACATTGGAATGCTTAAGTGCCCCTCTCGACTTATTAGCCAACTTGATCTCTGTCCAGGAGTTGCAAATAGTTTCTGGTGTTTGTAGGTTGTGTTAGTAGTCTACCAAGTGGCACCCGGCCAGGTGGGCTTGGGACAGACTAGGCACAAGTGGCACGGTGTACCAAGCGTAGATCCATCCGATGAGGTGGGCTTGGGAACCCCGCACACATTGTTTGGGGCCGTGAGCGACACCCCGGCTGGATCTCCTTGGGGATGGAACCCGAATAGGTGATAAACCTGGACTAGAGTCTTGTGGGGTTAGTCAGGTCATAGCCGACACCCTCGCCAGGCTTCCGCTTGAAGGTTGCCAAGGTACATGACGTGTACATGGTGATAAGTGGTGAGAGCGTGTGTGAAGAAGTACACCCCTGCAGGGTTATCATGATCTATTCGAATAGCCGTGTCCTCGGTTATGGACTTCTTGGATGCTTACATGGTACATAGACAACTTAATGTGGATACTCTAAAATGCTCAAGACAAGTGTGACTGCTATGGATGGCCTTCTCGTAAGAAGACGAGGATGAATCCGTAGTGGTGTATTGATGTGGTGATTTGTGGACTCATGTGCGCTGCCTCACCTCAAAGAAGTTTCTCGTTGTCGTAGAACAGGATAGCCACTAAGTCAAAGCTGGCTTGGTGCAACTAAACCCCACATTACCTTCTTGATACACATGCATGTATGATAGGATCTGATGTAAGTCTTGCTGAGTACCTTTGTACTCACGTTTGCTTTATTTATGTTTTGCAGGTGAGACATCTGTCTCACTAGTAGTACCGCTTGGACTTCGACGAGTAGCTTGCACCTCAGCTACGATCTTGTGCCCTTGGGAGGGACTTGTAGATAGTCAGGCCTCTTAGCCTTTTCTTTTGTAGTTGTCTGTACCTAGACATGTAATGCTTCCGTTGCTTGTATGCTCTGAATGATGGGTCATCTGACCCCTGTTTGTATTTAATGCTATGTGGCTCTTCTGGGCCTTTATCTATATGAGTTGCGTTATGTTGTGATGCCATGTTGTACAACACATACTTGCATGTTATGCGTACGTGTGACGTGTATTGCTATGTGTGGGATCCGACAATCTAGTTGTTTATCCTTGGCAGCCTCTCTTATTGGGAAATGTAGCCTAGTGCTTCCTTGAGCCATAGTAGTCCGCTACAGCCCGGTTCACCGGAGTCCTGCTAGCCCAGCACTACTGCTCAGGACACTTGACTGGCCGGCATGTGTTTCACTTTGTTCCTGTGTCTATCCCTTCGGGGAAATGTCACGCGGTGACATCCGGAGTCCTGCCTAGCCTGCTACAGGCCGGGTTCCCCGGAGTCCTATTAGCCCAGTGCTACAGCCCAGATTCACACGCTGCTGACCGACATGCTCGATGTGAATCATGTATGCCTGTCCCCACAGGTTAGTACCGCTTTGGGTTCACGACTAGCCATGTCGGCCCGGGATCTCTGTCATATGGATGCTAGCAACACAATCATATATGTGAGCCAAAAGGTGCAAACGGTCCCGGGCCAGTGTAAGGCGACACCCGTGGGAATACCGTGCGTGAGGCCGCAAAGTGTTATGAGGTGTTACCGGCTAGATCGACGTGACTTGGAATCGGGGTCCCGACAACTGTGCGTGTCAGCATACTGATCCATGGATGACACTTAAGCACAGAGACTTGACCGTCTGAGGTCGGGTCGCTACACCTGTTGTTTCTGTTAAAATAGGAGATCACTATAATCATGGCTTATGTGACATGGGTGCTAGTGCGTGTGCAATACCTCATTCCTTATATAAAGAAATTATGCATGATATTGCACCTGCCGAGATAGAAGATATTGATGTTACTATTAAGCTTGCCAATAGAGATACTATTTCACCAGTTGGGATTGTTAGAGATGTTGAAGTCTTGTGTGGGAAAGTTAAATATCCTATTGATTTTCTTGTTCTTGGTTCCCCACAAGATGACTTTTGTCCCATTATATTTGGTAGACCCTTCTTGAATACTGTTAATGCTAAGATAGACTGCAAAAAGGAGCATTGCCAATGCATGTGTTTTGTAAGTTTCTATGTCTACAATACTCTGCATGGAGCTACTCTAGCTAATTGATCCCACTTTCAATATGTATCCAGATTGAGACTCAGTGTCATTTGAATCGGTGTTAAAGCTAGCATCGACGTAGCCCTTTACGACGAACTCTTTATCACACATCCGTAACTGAGAAATATGTCCTTAGTCCTTTTAGGTAACTAAGGAAAATTTTGACCGCTGTCTAGTGATCTACTCCTAGATCACTATTGTACCTCCTTGCCAAATTCATGGCAAGGCACATAACTGGTGTGGTACACAGCATGGCATATCGTATATACCTATAGCTAAGGCATAGGGAATGACTTTCATTCTCTCTCTATCTTCTGCCGTGGTCGGGCTTTGAGTCTTACTCAACTTCACACCTTGTAATACATGCAAGAACCCCTTCTTGGTCTGAACCATTTGAACTTCTTCAAATATTATCAAGGTATGTATTTTGTGATAGTTTTATTAAGTGTCCTGATCTATCCCTATAGATCTTGATGCTCAATATGTAAGTAGCTTCACCGAGGTCTTTCATTAAAAAATTCTTATTCAAGTATCTTTTTATGCTATCCAGAAATTCTATATCATTTCCAATCAATAATATGCCATCCACATATAATATCAGAAATGCTACAGAGCTCCCACTCACTTTATTGTAGATACAGGCTTCACCGTAAGTCTGTATAAAACCATATGCTTTGATCACCTCATCAAAGTGTATATTCGAACTCCGAGATGCTTGCACCAGTCTATAGTAGGGATGGCACCCGCAGGTTTTGGGTATGGGTAGAGCCACCCCATACCCTTTCCCATCACCCGTACCCATACCCGTTGACGGGTACAATTTTTCCCATACCTGTCACCCATCAGGGTAAATGGGTACCCGTGGGTACCCAGATTTGCAACACGTCTATTTGAGCATTACATAGTCATAAACTGAAACTTATAACAATAATTTGTAAACAGCAACACAACATGACATCAACACATTCTCATTTGTGGGTTAGCTTTTGTGGTGCGGCGGCCTAACATGAATGCATGATGAGGTTTTGTTAGGGCTGTCGGATTTATGTACATATAATATGCTTAATATATGGATAAATAATATATAAGGTCTATTTATCAGAGTATATGCGGCTACATGGTTACATGGGTATTGGTTATACTAAACCATACCCATATCCACTATACCCATTGGGTATGAAATTTTCCTATTTATGTACTCATGGGTTTTTTTTGACTCATACCCTCGCCCTACTAGGGTTTTTAGCCGCAGGGTATGCGGGTAATGGGTACCCATTGCCATCCCTAGTCCATGGATGGACCGTTGGAGCTTGCACACTTTGTTAGCACCTTTAGGATCAACAAAACCTTCTGGTTGCATCATATACAACTCTTGTTTAAAAAATCCATTAAGGAATGCAATTTTGACGTCCATTTGCCAGATTTCATAAAATTCGACAATTGCTAACATGATTGGGACAGACTTAAGCACCGGTAAGGGTGAGAAAGTCTCATCATAGTCAATCCCTTGAACTTGTCTAAAAAACTTTCACGAGAAGTCGAGCTTTGTAGATAGTAACATTACCATCAGCGTTAGTCTTCCTCTTGAAGATCCATTTATTTTCTATGGCTTGCCGATCATCGGACAAGTCCACCAAAGTCCATACTTTGTTCTCATACATGGATCCTATCTCAAATTTCATTGCCTCAAACCATTTATCGGAATCTGGGCTCATCATAACTTCTTCATAGTTCATAGGTTTGCTGTTGTCCAACAACATGACTTCCAGGACAGGATTGTCGTACCACTCTGGTGCGGATCGTGCTCTGGTTAACCTACGAGGTTCAGTAGCAACTTGATCTGAAGTTTCATGATCATTATCATTTGCTTCCTCTCTAGTTGGTGTAGGCATCACATGAACAGATTTCTCTAATGTGCTACTTTCCAATTCGAGATAAGGTACGATTACCTCATCAAGTTCTAGTTTCCTCTTACTCCTTTCGAGAGAAACTCCTTCTCTAGAAAGGTTCCATTCTTGGCAATAAAGATCTTTCCTTTGGATTTGTGGTAGAATGTGTACCTAATTGTTTCCTTAGGGCATCCTATGAAGACGCACTTCTCCAATTTGGGTTTGAGCTTATCAGGCTGAAGCCTTTTGACATAAGTGTTGCAACCCCAAACTTTAAGAAACGACGGCTTAGGTTTCTTGCCAAACCATAGTTCATACGGTGTCGTCTCAACAGATTTAGACGGTGCCCTATTTAACGTGAATGCAGTTGTCCCTAATGCATAACCCCAAAATGATAGTGGTAAATCGGTAAGAGACATCATAGAACGCACCATATCCAATAAAGTACGGTTACGACGTTCGGACACACCATTACCCTATGGTGTTCCAGGTGGCATGAGTTGTGAAACTATTCCACATTGTTTTAAATGAAGGCCAAACTCGTAACTAGAATATTCGCGTCTGCGATCAGATCGTAGAAACTTTATTTTCTTGTTATAATGATTCTCCACTTCACTCTGAAATTCTTTGAACTTTTCAAATGTTTCAGACTTGTGTTTCATTAAGTAGATATACCCATACCTACTCAAATCATCCGTGAAGGTCAGAAAATAACGGTACCCGCCGCGTGCTTCAACACTCATTGGATCGCATACATCGATATGTATTATTTCCAATAAGTCATTAGTTCGCTCCATTGTTCCAGAGAACAGAGTTTTAGTCATCTTGACCATGAGGCATGGTTCGCAAGTATCAAATGATTCATAATTAAGTGATTCTAGAAGTCCATCAGCATGGAGTTTCTTCATGCGCTTTACACCAATATGACCTAAACGGTAGTGCTACAATTATGTTGCACTATCATTATCAACTTTGCATCTTTTGGTATCAATATTATGAATATGTGTATCACTATGATTGAGATTCAATAAACCATTCACCTTGGGTGTATGACCACAGAAGGTTTTATTCATGTAACACTGGTGCGCATCGGTGCTATACAAACAGTTTTTAACCCCTTTCTGCGACGGCATTTGGAACCGTCGCCAAGTGAGTGTGGGCGATAGGGGGGTCCTTCCCACACGACCCAGAAACCGTCGGGGATAGAGAGCCTTGATGCATATAGTTGTCCCTATATAACCGTTTTCGATATCTTGAATATCCCAAACGCTTCATCCTTGCTAGTCGTTTGTGCTCGCATTGCCATCACAGTCGGAGTTTTGTGGTTTTACCTAAAACTAGGCAGATTCCATGCACGGGAGCTTTCCAGGCAGATTCCAGGCACGGGAGTTTTACGATGCCTCGCACATCACAAACAGTTCAGGATTATAAACCGTGTACAATAGGTAGACAATCACACACATTTAGTTTTCCCGCATCGTATGTGATAGTGTCTGACATCACACACGCTTTGCAAACGACAACTGTGTGCATGCTTGCACACGTTTCCTCTCTGTGAACCGTCTCGGATTATGGTGTATATCGTAGACGTTTGTGTTTTACCAACCGTGTGTGCCATAATGACCTGCACAATGTAATTTCGCTCTAATTTAATTGCTGCTATTTAAAATTGTACCTAATTTAAACTTGAAAGTAGGCTATAGCTTTATTCATATCCATCAGGTTCAAACAACCAATGCATTATTCGATTCACATGTACATATGTTTAATAATTACATAAGCACCAAATAAAGAGTGATGAACCAGGGTTCTATACTTATACTATTACAGATGGTAAAGAAAGAGGCGACAGACATTCCGGTTGCTGAACAAGGTGAAGATGAATGGCCCTATTGTGCTCTCCTGGATGCAGAAGGCATGTAGGACTCTAGTCCAACCCCTTGTGATGGCCGGCCACCAATCATGTAGTTTGAGAGGTAATATTGAGTAAACTGCTTCAGGATCCACTACAAAAGAAAAAAGATTCAGATATTGTCATCTAACACAACTCATTACGGGCAGTAAAAACAAGGCTACATGGTTCTTACTTACCATCCTGCAGTTCACTGTTGTCTTGCATAAAGTGTAAACAAATAGTTTGATTGACATCTTTTGACCCATTTTAACAACAATCTTTATCAGTTTCCTTTCTTGATGCTGGTTCATGAATATCTCATTGCCCCATACACATAAAGGGTTGAAGTGTGGATCTTTGGCAATGATATATGTACCTAAAAGCACCAAGTTAATATTAGAAGCTCAACAACAATTCAAAAATGATGTAGTACAACACTCCCTCCATCCCATTATATAAGATTTTATTACATGTATATCTAGACATCATCAGAACATTAAGGTAACACTCTTTCTTGTTGCTATGTAGCCTGGGATTGCATATTTAGCCATTCAGTACAATGCATGTTTCTAAACAACAATTGAAAAATGAAAAGGCATGTTAACTGCAATATCCTTAACAACAAACAAATATCATAATTCATAGTGGTATTGTTGAAACTGTTATTGATGAAATTGAACTACACGGCAAATAGTTGCACATATAGAGCATCACATTGTGAAGAACTGAAATAAACAAGTCATAAGGACATCTCTAGGTGATCCTTAAAAAGTTAAAGGACTAAAACCCTTAGTGGATATATATATACTCCAACAATTTTTGGCCTTTTATAGTCGATCCCTTAAACTTAAGGTTGTAAACTTCAATTTGATCAAGTTCAAAGAAGGTTCAACCGAAAGTAGCATGCATTCAAACATAAACATAGATAGTTTTGCATAACCAAACATAAAACATAAATTTAAACTAAGCTAAAATACTTTCGGTTAAAGTAGAGGTCGAGCCAATCCTTCCTCGTCATGTACGGTGTGCCGCGAGCCGGGTTCAGGCCGGTACCGTCGTCGGGGTCGTTGGGGAAGGCACTCCTCCACCCATCGACGTCGATCTCCTCGTCCTCGGGGTCCACCTTGATGCCTACCGTGTTGGGGAATGTTGCAGAAAATTAAAATTTTTCCTATGGTTTCACCAAGATCCATCTATGAGTTCATCTAAGCAACGAGTCAAGGGAGAGAGTTTGCATCTACATACCACTTGTAGATCGCGTGCGGAAGCTTGCAAGGTGATGATGGAGTCGTACTCGACGTGATTCGAATCACCGATGACCAAGTGCTGAACGGACAGCACCTCCGCGTTCAACACACGTACGGGACGGGAGACGTCTCCTCCTTCTTGATCCAGCAAGGGGGAAGGAGAGGTTGAGGAAGACAGTTCCACCGGCAGCACGACGGTGTGGTGATGGTGGAGAGGCAGTACTCCGACAGGGCTTCGCCAAGCACACAACGGAGGAGGAGAGGTGTTGGGGAGGGGAGGGCTGCGCCTTGGAGGGTGGTGCGGCTGCCCTCCCCTCACCCCTCTATTTATAGGGGGAAGGGAGAAGGGGGCCAGCCCCCCTAGAACCCATCTAGGGGGGTGCGGCAGCCAAGGGGAGAGGGGGAGAGGGTGGCTTGCCCCCCAAGCCAAGGGGGCGCCCCCTCTAGGGTTCCCCCTCAACCCTAGGCGCAAGGGCCCAAGGGAGGGGGTGCGCCCAGCCCACCAGGGGCTGGCTCCCTGCCCCACGCAGCCCATGTGGCCCCCCGGGAGGGGTGGCCCCTCCCGGTGGACCCCCGGAACCCTTCCGGTGGCCCCGGTACACTACCGGTATGACCCCGAAACTTCCCGGTGTCCGTTTGACAACATCCCATATATAAATCTTTACCTCCGGACCCTTTTGGAGCTCCTCGTGACGTCCAGGATCCCATCCGGGACTCCGAACAACATTCGGTAGTCACATACTAGTCTTCCTAATAACCATAGCGTCACCGAACCTTAAGTGTGTAGACCCTACGGGTTCGGGAGACATGCAGACATGACCGAGACGCTCTCAGGTCAATAACCAACAGCGGGATCTGGATACCCATGATGGCTCCCACATGCTCCTCGATGTTGTCATCGGATGAATCACGATGTCGAGGATTCGATCAAACCCTGTATACAATTCCCTTTGTCAATCGGTACGTTACTTGCCCGAGACTCGATCGTCGGTATCCCAATACCTTGTTCAGTCTCGTTACCGGCAAGTCACTTTACTCGTACCGTAATGCATGATCCCGTGTCCAACACCTTGGTCACATTGAGCTCATTATGATGATGCATTACCGAGTGGGCCCAGAGATACCTCTCCGTCATACGGAGTGACAAATCCCAGTCTCGATCCGTGTCAACCCAACAGATACTTTCGGAAATACCTGTAATGCACCTTTATAGTCACCCAGTTACGTTGTGACGTTTGATACACCCAAGGCACTCTTACGGTATCCGGGAGTTACACGATCTCATGGTCGAAGGAAGAGATACTTGACATTGGCAAGGCTCTAGCAAAACGAACTACACGATCTTTTATGCTATGCATAGGATTGGGTCTTGTCCATCACATCATTCTCCTAATGATGTGATCCCGTTATCAACGACATCCAATGTCCATAGTCAGGAAACCATGACTATCTGTTGATCACAACGAGCTAGTCAACTAGAGGCTCACTAGGGACATATTGTGGTCTAAGTATTCACACGTGTATTACGATTTCCGGATAATACAGTTATAGCATGAATAAAAGACATTTATCATGAACATTGAAATATAATAATACTTTTATAATTGCCTCTAGGGCATATTTCCAACAGTCTCCCACTTGCACTAGAGTCACCAATCTAGTTACATTGTGATGAATCGAACACCCATAGAGTTCTGGTGTTGATCATGTTTTGCACGCGAGAGAGGTTTAGTCAGCGGATCTGCGACATTCAGATCCGTGTGCACTTTGCAAATCTCTATGTCTCCATCTTGAACATTTTCACAGATGGAGTTGAAACGACGCTTGATGTGCCTGGTCTTCTTGTGAAACCTGGGCTCCTTGGCTAGGGCAATAGCTCCAGTGTTGTCACAGAAGAGTTTGATCGGCCCCGACGCATTGGGTATGACTCCTAGGTCGGTGATGAACTCCTTCACCCAAATCGCTTCATGCGCTGCCTCCGAGGCTTCCATGTACTCCGCTTCACACGTAGATCCCGCCACGACGCTCTACTTGCAGCTGCACCAGCTTACTGCTCCATCATTCAACATATACACGTATCCGGTTTGTGACTTAGAGTCATCCAGATCTGAGTCGAAGCTAGCGTCGACGTAACCCTTTACGACGAGCTCTTCGTCTCCTCCATAAACGAGAAACATGTCCTTCGTCCTTTTCAGGTACTTCAGGATATTCTTGACCGCTGTCCAGTGTTCCTTGCCGAGATTACTTTGGTAGCTTGCTACCAAACTTACGGCAAGGTTTACATCGGGTCTGGTACACAGCATGGCATACATAATAGATCCTATGGCTGAAGCATAGGGGATGACACTCATCTCTTCTTTATCTTTTGCCGTGGTCGGTGACTGAGCCGTGCTCAGTCTCACACCTTGTAACATAGGCAAGAACCCCTTCTTGGACTGATCCATTTTGAACCTCTTCAAAATCTTATCAAGGTATGTGCTTTGTGAAAGACCTATGAGGCGTCTCGATCTATCTCTATAGATCTTGATGCCTAATATATAAGCAGCTTCTCCAAGGTCCTTCATTGAAAAACACTTATTCAAGTAGGCCTTAATGCTGTCCAGAAATTCTATATTATTTCCCATCAAGAGTATGTCATCTACATATAATATGAGAAATGCTACAGAGCTCCCACTCACTTTCTTGTACACGCAGGCTTCTCCATAAGTCTGCATAAACCCAAACGCTTTGATCATCTCATCAAAGCGAATGTTCCAACTCCGAGATGCTTGCACCAGTCCATAAATGGATCGCTGGATCTTGCATACTTTGTTAGCGTTCCGAGGATCGACAAAACCTTCCGGCTGTATCATATACAGTTCTTCCTTAAGATGCCCGTTAAGGAATGCTGTTTTGACGTCCATCTGCCATATCTCAAAACCATAGTATGCGGCAATTGCTAACATGATTCGGACGGACTTCAGCTTCGCTACGGGAGAGAAATTCTCGTCGTAGTCAATCCCTTGAACTTGTCGATAACCCTTAGCGACAAGTCGAGCCTTATAAATGGTAACATTGCCATCCGCGTCCGTCTTCTTCTTAAAAATCCATTTGTTTTCTATCGCTCGCCGATCATCGGGCAAGTCTGTCAAAGTCCATACTTTGTTTTCATACATGGATTCTATCTCGGATTTCATGGCTTCAAGCCATTTGTTGGAATCCGGGCCCGCCATCGCTTCTTCATAGTTCGAAGGTTCATTGTTGTCTAACAACATGATTTCCAGGACAGGTTTGTCGTACCACTCTGGTGCGGAACGTGTCCTTGTGGACCTACGAAGTTCAGTAGTAACTTGATCCGAAGTACCTTGATCATCATCATTGTTTTCCTCTTCAGTTGGTGTGGGCATCACATGAACGGTTTCCTGCGCTGCGCCACTTTCCCGCTCAAGAGGTAGTACTTCATCGAGTTCTACCTTCCTCCCACTTACTTCTTTCGAGAGAAACTCTTTTTCCAGAAAGCATCCGTTCTTGGCAACAAAGATCTTGCCTTCGGATCTTAAGTAGAAGGTATACCCGACAGTTTCCTTAGGGTATCCTATGAATACGCATTTTTCCGACTTGGGTTCGAGCTTTTCAGGTTGAAGTTTCTTGACATAAGCATCACATCCCCAAACTTTTAGAAACGACAGCTTAGGTTTCTTTCCAAACCATAATTCATACGGTGTCGTCTCAACGGATTTAGACGGTGCCCTATTTAAAGTGAATGTAGCTGTCTCTATAGCGTATCCCCAAAATGATAGCGGTAAATCGGTAAGAGACATCATAGACCGCACCATATCCAATAGAGTGCGATTACGACGTTCGGACACACCGTTTCGCTGAGGTGTTCCAGGCGGCGTGAGTTGTGAAACGATTCCACATTTCCTTAAGTGTGTACCAAATTCGTGACTTAAGTATTCTCCTCCACGATCTGATCGTAAGAATTTTATCTTTCGGTCACATTGATTCTCTACCTCATTCTGAAATTCTTTGAACTTTTCAAAGGTCTCAGACTTGTGTTTCATTAAGTAGACATACCCATATCTACTCAAGTCATCAGTGAGAGTGAGAACATAACGATATCCTTCGCGAGCCTTAACGCTCATTGGACCGCACACATCGGTATGTATGATTTCCAACAAGTTGGTTGCTCGCTCCATTGTTCCGGAGAACGGAGTCTTGGTCATTTTGCCCAAGAGGCATGGTTCGCACGTGTCAAACGATTCATAATCAAGAGACTCTAAAAGTCCATCGGCATGGAGCTTCTTCATGCGCTTGACACCAATGTGACCAAGGCGGCAGTGCCACAAGTATGTGGGACTATCGTTATCAACTTTAAATCTTTTGGCATCTACACTATGAACATGTGTAATATTACGCTCGAGATTCATTAAGAATAAACCATTGACCATCGGAGCATGACCATAAAACATATCTCTCATATAAATCGAACAACCATTATTCTCAGACTTAAATGAGTAGCCATCTCGTATTAAACGAGATCCAGATACAATGTTCATGCTCAAACTGGGCACTAAATAACAATTATTAAGGTTCAAAACTAATCCCGTAGGTAAATGTAGAGGCAGCGTGCCGACGGCGATCACATCGACTCTGGAACCATTCCCGACGCGCATCGTCACCTCGTCCTTCGCCAGTCTCCGTTTATTCCGCAGCTCCTGCTGTGAGTTACAAATATGAGCAACGGCACCGGTATCAAATACCCAGGAGTTACTACGAGTACTGGTAAGGTACACATCAATCACATGTATATCAAATATACCTTTGGTGTTGCCGGCCTTCTTATCCGCTAAGTATTTGGGGCAGTTCCGCTTCCAGTGACCCTTCCCCTTGCAATAAAAGCACTCATTCTCAGGCTTAGGTCCATTCTTTGACTTCTTCCTGGTAACTGGCTTACCAGGTGTGGCAACCTCCTTGCCGTCCTTCTTGAAGTTCTTCTTACCCTTGCCCTTCTTGAACTTAGTGGTGTTATTGACCATCAACACTTGATGTTCTTTCTTGATTTCAGCCTCTGCTGACTTCAGCATCGAGAACACTTCAGGAATGGTCTTTTCCATCCCCTGCATGTTGTAGTTCATCACAAAGCTCTTGTAGCTTGGTGGGAGCGACTGGAGGATTCTGTCAATGACCGCCTCATCTGGGAGGTTAATGTTCAGCTGGGTCATACGGTTGTGCAACCCAGACATCTTAAGGATGTGCTCACTGACAGAACTGTTTTCCTCCATCTTACAACTGTAGAACTTGTCGGAGACATCATATCTCTCGACCCGGGCATGAGCTTGAAAAACTAGTTTCAGCTCTTCGAACATCTCATATGCTCCGTGGTGCTCAAAACGCTTTTGGAGCCCCGGTTCTAAGCTGTAAAGCATGCCGCACTGAACGAGGGAGTAATCATCAGCACGAGACTGCCAAGCATTCATAATGTCTTGGTTCTCTGGGACGGGAGCGTCACCTAGCGGTCCTTCTAGGACATATTGTTTCCTGGCAGCTATGAGGATGATCCTCAGGTTCCGGACCCAGTCCGTATAGTTGCTGCCATCATCTTTCAGCTTGGTTTTCTCTAGGAACGCGTTGAAGTTCATGTTGACATTAGCGTTGGCCATTGATCTACAAGACATATTTGCAAAGGTTTTATACTAAGTTCATGATAATAAAGTTCTAATCAAATTATGAACTCCCACTTAGATTAGACATCCCTCTAGTCATCTAAGTGTTACACGATCCGAGTCGACTAGCCCGTGTCCGATCATCACGTGAGACGGACTAGTCATCGTCGGTGAACATTCTCATGTTGATCGTATCTTCCATACGATTCGTGTTCGACCTTTCGGTCTCCGTGTTCCGAGGCCATGTCTGCACATGCTAGGCTCGTCAAGTTAACCCTAAGTGTTTTTGCTGTGTAAAACTGTCTTACACCCGTTGTATGTGAACGTAAGAATCCATCACACCCGATCATCACGTGGTGCTTAGAAGCGACGAACTGTAGCAACGGTGCACAGTTAGGGGAGAACACTTCTTGAAATTTTTTGTAAGGGATCATCTTATTTACTACCGTCGTCCTAAGTAAACAAGATGCATAAACATAATAAACATCACATGCAATTATATAGTTGTGACATGATATGGCCAATATCATATAGCTCCATTGATCTTCATCTTCGGGGCTCCATGATCATCTTGTCACCGGCTTGACACCATGATCTCCATCATCATGATCTCCATCATCGTGTCTTCATGAAGTTGTCACGCCAACGACTACTTCTACTTCTATGACTAACGTTTAGCAATAAAGTAAAGTAGTTTACATGGCGTTATTCAATGACTCGCAGGTCATACAAAAAATAAAGACAACTCCTATGGCTCCTGCCTGTTGTCATACTCATCGACATGCAAGTCGTGAATCCTATTACAAAGAACATGATCTCATACATCACAATTCATCATTCATCACAACTTCTAGCCATATCACATCACATGATCAATCGCTGCAAAAACAAGTTAGACGTCCTCTAATTGTTGTTGCATCTTTTACGTGGCTGCAATTGGGTTCTAGCAAGAACGTTTTCTTACCTACGAATCACCACAACGTGATTTTGTCAACTTCTATTTACCCTTCATAAGGGCCCTGTTCATCGATTCCGCTCCAACTAAAGTGGGAGAGACAGACACCCGCCAGCCACCTTATGCAACTAGTGCATGTCAGTCGGTGGAACCGGTCTCACGTAAGCGTACGTGTAAGGTTGGTCCGGGCCGCTTCATCCCACAATACCGTTGAGCAAGAAAAGACTAGTAGAGGCAAGTAAGATGACAAAATCCACGCCCACAACAAAATTGTGTTCTACTCGTGCAAAGAGAACTACGCATAGACCTAGCTCATGATGCCACTGTTGGGGAATGTTGCAGAAAATTAAAATTTTTCCTACGGTTTCACCAAGATCCATCTATGAGTTCATCTAAGAAACGAGTCAAGGGAGAGAGTTTGCATCTACATACCACTTGTAGATCGCCTGCGGAAGCTTGCAAGGTGATGATGGAGTCGTACTCGACGTGATTAGAATCACCGATGACCAAGTGCTGAACGGACAGCACCTCCGCGTTCAACACACGTACGGGACGGGAGACGTCTCCTCCTTCTTGATCTAGCAAGGGGGAAGGAGAGGTTGAGGAAGACAGTTCCACCGGCAGCACGACGGCGTGGTGATGGTGGAGAGGCAGTACTCCGACAGGGCTTCGCCAAGCACACAACGGAGGAGGAGAGGTGTTGGGGAGGGGAGGGCTGCGCCTTGGAGGGTGGTGCGGCTGCCCTCCCCTCACCCCTCTATTTATAGGGGGAAGGGAGAAGGGGGCCGGCCCCCCTAGAACCCATCTAGGGGGGTGCGGCGGCCAAGGGGAGAGGGGGAGAGGGTGGCTTGCCCCCCAAGCCAAGGGGGCGCCCCCTCTAGGGTTCCCCCTCAACCCTAGGCACAAGGGCCCAAGGGAGGGGGTGCGCCCAGCCCACCAGGGGCTGGCTCCCTGCCCCACGCAGCCCATGTGGCCCCCCGGGAGGGGTGGCCCCTCCCGGTGGACCCCCGGAACCCTTCCGGTGGCCCCGGTACACTACCGGTATGACCCCGAAACTTCCCGGTGTCCGTTTGACAACTTCCCATATATAAATCTTTACCTCCGGACCCTTCTGGAGCTCCTCGTGACGTCCAGGATCCCATCCGGGACTCTGAACAACATTCGGTAGTCACATACTAGTCTTCCTAATAACCCTAGCGTCACCGAACCTTAAGTGTGTAGACCCTACGGGTTCGGGAGACATGCAGACATGACCGAGACGCTCTCAGGTCAATAACCAACAGCGGGATCTGGATACCCATGATGGATCCCACATGCTCCTCGATGTTGTCATCGGATGAACCACGATGTCGAGGATTCGATCAAACCCTGTATACAATTCCCTTTGTCAATCGGTACGTTACTTGCCCGAGACTCGATCGTCGGTATCCCAATACCTTGTTCAGTCTCGTTACCGGCAAGTCACTTTACTCGTACCGTAATGCATGATCCCGTGTCCAACACCTTGGTCACATTGAGCTCATTATGATGATGCATTACGGAGTGGGCCCAGAGATACCTCTCCGTCATACGGAGTGACAAATCCCAGTCTCGATCCGTGTCAACCCAACAGATACTTTCGGAGATACCTGTAATGCACCTTTATAGTCACCCAGTTACGTTGTGACGTTTGATACACCCAAGGCAGTCTTACGGTATCTGGGAGTTACACGATCTCATGGTCGAAGGAAGAGATACTTGACATTGGCAAGGCTCTAGCAAAATGAACTACACGATCTTTTATGCTATGCTTAGGATTGGGTCTTGTCCATCACATCATTCTCCTAATGATGTGATCCCGTTATCAACGACATCCAATGTCCATAGTCAGGAAACCATGACTATCTGTTGATCACAACGAGCTAGTCAACTAGAGGCTCACTAGGGACATATTGTGGTCTAAGTATTCACACGTGTATTACGATTTCCGGATAATACAGTTATAGCATGAATAAAAGACATTTATCATGAACATTGAAATATAATAATATTTTTATTATTGCCTCCAGGGCATATTTCCAACATACCGCCATCGCCGCCGCCTTCGACTCGTCATCGGAGGAGAGCGCGATAACCTCGCCGCCCTCCGTGCCGTTGTCCTCACCGCCTTTGACCTCATCATCGGAGGAGAGAGCGATAGCCTCGCCGCCCTCTACACCAGCAAAGATCGCCCGCTCTACCTCCACGAGCTCTGGGTGCTACCGGTGGAGCTCTTGCATGTAGGCCTCGGCGGCGGCCTCGGCCTCGAGGTGCTCCCACGCCTTGCGGTCCTCCTGCGCCATAGCTGAGCTCACCACCCCTGGCTCCGGCAAAACAAGGTCGACCGGGCATGTTCCGAAGGGGAAATTGAGCCTAGCTGTCGCGCCGTGGTAGCGGACCTGCCAGCGGTCGTACTCCATGGCCACGAGCTCGGCCGTGTGGAAGCTACCGAGCCACCGGTGGGTGTGGGTCTCTCGATCTGTAATCTCGGCGACCCACGTCCCCCACCACCATTGCCGGACCCCAAGGTAGGACCCCGTCGGCTGCCGGGTCCGAGGCAAGACTGGGAAGTCCTCGAACCGGTGTAGGGGCACGGCGGCGGGTGGATCGGGGGACCGGCGACGGCAGATCGGGCCCGCAGAGGACGACGGGGACACCTCGGCAGCCACCTCGCCGGTGTGAGGCGAAAAGGCCGTGATAAACCTCCTTTTGGCCATTGGCTCCTCGAGCTCCCCGACACACATGCAGAGGTTGAGGATGGAGGCACCGGCGATGGCACCGACCTACCAATGGTTTCGAGGGGTGGGGCAAGGTTGTGTTTGAGGAAATACTGCGGCAACTGAAAATTTTACTATGCGGGAGTAACAAGGCGGGGCTACTGAAAATTTGGATCAAGGGCGAGAAGATATTTTTGAGATTGTGAGGGATGCAGAGGCAGGAGTAAAATGCCGGGGCTACTGAAAAATTGAATCAAGGGACTGAAGCAGAGCGGGAGTTTTTGGGGAGCAAGCTAGTGTGCTTGACACGCCGGCTATGGACTATAGAAGACGCACCTTCTCGCGTAAGCCATAGGCATACTATACACCGACGGTGCTCCAAAATATTTTGTACTACATCTCACTTGGTTGGTGATAATAAACTGTGTGGGATCTACTTGATTTGAATTACATAATGGGGTCACAGTGGCAATGGACGCTGTTTGAATTGCTAGACCATTTATCTGCAGTGAACATGCAACTATATGAGTGTTGTAAAAGAATTGGAATTATTCAGGGTTCGTTTGGACATTTTATACATTAAACTGGGTTTCTAGCCATTTCAGGTGCACAATTCAAAATTAAACTACATGCACAAGCTCTGGTGCATATAATTTGGTTGAAAAATCAAATCTGTGTCCTTCAGTGCATGCTTAGGTCCCATGCAAGAAATGGGAATGAATTTTTCAGGGTTTGTTTGGCCTTTTATACATTAGCTGGGTTTTCTAGGCATTTTATGTGCATAATTCAAATTTGAACTACAAGCACATGCTCCAGTGCACCAAAGTTGGTTGAAAAATCACATGTGTGTCCTTGGGTGCATGCTTAGGTCCCATGCAAGAGATGGGGATGAATTTCAAACAGCAGGGCACAATTGATTGCCGACAAAACGTTGAGATACCTGGTTTTTAAATTCTAGTAAATCCAAAACTCGTCTGAAATTCATGAAACTTCGCATGCTATCATGGAGCGGCATCAACATGCCGTGGTGAATTTTTTTCCCATTTGGGGCAGGTTTGGGTATAAGCTTCTCACAAGCCAGAGCTTCTCACAACAAGCGTGATGGTTTTTGAAGGGAACGTGCCACCTTTGGGGACGGAATTATATCCATTGCCTCTTATTGCTTTCAAAAATTTTCTAGTGTCAACATAGAACTACAGGAGTGTTGTGTTTAATCTTGGAATTACTCGGGGTTCATTCGGCCTTTTTTATACATTAACTTGGTTTTCTAGGCAGTTTATGTGCATAATTCAAATTTGAACTACAAGCACATGCTCCAGTGCATTAAAGTTGGTTGAAAAATCACATGTGTGTCCTTGGGTGAATTTCTAGGTCCCATGCAAGAAATGGGTCAAACACCAGGGCACAGTTGATTGCCGGCAAAACTTTGAGATGTAACATCCCAAAATTCTAAATTTTGGAATGTTATAATAAATAGATAGATTGATTGATTGTTTGATTGATTGTCTGAAAGTGAGTGAATTCGAAACTTTTCAAAGTTAAATGAGATGGAATAAAAGGACTTTCCCAAACTTTCATATTTGCTTTCTGATCTCCATGAATTCAAATTCTTTTCAAATACAAAACCCTTGAGCGAAGATGATATGACTTCTTCCATTTAAATTAAATGAAAGGGTATTTGAAAATAATTGGATTTCATTTGGAAATATTTCAATTCATAAACTTCATGCAGCTCAATGATTTTCATGAGAGAAGATAAAAGGACTTCTTCAAATTATATAAAATATGAGTTGGGAGTTTCAAAGAATTAAATTCAAAGTTCTTTTGAATTTATTTTCAATTTGGAGTTATTTGAGTTTTATTCAAATTATTTTTCTCCAAAAATAAAATATATGGAAATTAGGGTAACATGATTCCCTACAACAGAAAATTGGAGAGAAATAAATTTGAAATAATTTTGGTATTTTAAAAATGATTTTTGTTGGCTTTTAATAGACCAGTAGCACTCTTTGATTTATCTGAATTTGTGTGGATTTTATTTGAAGTTATAAAAATGTTCAGTGTGTAGGAAATCTTTTTTTGAAAATTTTGATATATTATATGCCTATATAAGTTTTTTTTATTATTGTCTCTGTTTGTCTGAAAAAAATGTTAAAAAAAAGAGATCTCTGTACCGACCGGACCGGGCCGGCCCAGCTCGCCAGGCCATGGCCCAGCCGGCCCGAAGCCGCGCGCACCTCATTCCCGAGCTCGGGACAGAGTCCCGAGCCGCCACGCGCCGCCGCCGACCTCGACGGCCGTGACCGCCCCGGCCTCTCCTTGGCCCCTTTCCCAAGGCCGTCGCCACCTCCTCGCCCCCCTCTTAAATAGGCCGGCCCCGAGCCCCCGACGCCGTCTTGCCGCCGCTCGCCCACGCGCAGATCGCCGCCGCCGCTGCAAAGCCGCCGCCGCCGACGCCGCTTGCTACGCGCTCCGCCGTCGCCGCACCGAGCCGCGCCGCTGCCTGCTCGCCTCGCCGTTGCCGCGCTGCTTGCCCACGCCGCCGCACTTCCCTCGTCGGAGCCACACCGCTCTCGCCGGAGTCCGTCGCTAACCGCCGCCGCCGGTTTTCGAAGAAAAACCGCCCGAACCGGTACAAACTGACCCGGTTTTGTTTTAGGTTTTCTTTTAGCTCGGTTTTCTTTGTTTTGATCGGTTTATTTGTTAGGTTTAGTTAGTTAGTGGATGTTCGTCCGTTAGTACTCAGTAGCGAACGGTTTTCGTCTTATAGGCTTCTGCAGCGAACATTCGCTATTTAGTCTTTTCTTTTATTCAGTTTTCGGCCAGGGACGCATTTGTGAATAACTTATTTGCAGAATAGCCCCTGATCTTCAAAACACCGTAACTTCTTACTCATTTATCCAAATCCAACGAAACCAACGCTCACGTCTTCGTTATCATCTTCTCTATCCATTAATCCAACTCAAACATGTTTTTGAAAAGTTTAAAATTTGAATTAGATCAGATTTGAATTCAAACTTCGTTTGATCATAACTTGAGTTCCTTAGCTCCGTTTGAGTTGATTCTTTTTGCAAATCGAAGCTCTTGACCTAAACATTCTAATAAGGCCAAATTCACATAATTTTGGTACTGTTATAAATTGTTTTATGTTGCAAGAGTTATTTGCTTGGTTTTGAAGTTTTCTGAATCGTTTTGTTCGTTCTTTCTGATCTTAGAGTGATTGCTTATGTGTGGTTACTATTGCTTGCTTACGATAGATTGACCGGAGCATGATGAGTAGAACTATCAAGAGTTTTGAGTGCGAATCATCTTCATCAACATTGCAGGCAAGTTCACACTTTGATCATATCCTCTTTCATACCCAGTTTTTATTGCATTAGATCAAACCTCAAACATTGCATGATTAGGATCTAGTTAAATTGTGGGTATTGGGAAGTAGTTGATGAGGTAGGAACCTATTGCCGCGCATTCAAACCTTGGGAGTTACTTTTACGTTATGTTTACATGGCCATGCTATGCTCGTAGACGTGGATTGGGTTTTGAGAGTATCCATGACAGATGTGAGATTGTTAATTAATGGTTTACTTAAGGTGGCAACTTAAACACACATTTGGGTGGATTGAGGCACCTGGTTATTCTAGGATTGCCTGTCTAGGCACCTGGGTAATCCAGGACTTGCCTGTTTTCTTTTGGACCGCCACCCAGGCTCAATGGGATCATGAGACTATTCATACTAGAAACTTCCGTGTGCAGCCACAAGCTATTATGGGCTCTAGCATAGTTGACTAAGTCGTGCGAACTCTTACAGTGGTAGACTACTAGATGTAGGGGATGTAGGTGGTACGGTCTACCCGATCATAAGGTGCTAGCGCTTCTGAAAGACTATGTCTCGATCATCCGTCTTCTCAAACACCATGTAGTGCAAGAAACCAAACGGAGGCGATCGAGTCTTGTGGGGAAAAGTGCGCAAACCTCTACAGAGTGTATAAACTAATCATGGTTAGCCGTGTCCCCGGTTATGGACATCTTGAGTATCTAGTACTTGGATTATCATGTGAATCTCATCATGTTACTTTAAATTAATTTTGTTGGGTTTAATGATGTTACTTAATTGGGATTGAGAATGCTGTCAACCATTCTCAATGTTCAACAACCACCATGATAGTTAAATAAAAATTTATTCCTTTGCAGTAGGGAAAAATGGCTTTTCGCAAAAACATATAACCATAGAGCTTTTCCACCGGACATATATGCATGTAGTGATAGCCATTGTTCATCATTCTCTATGGTGTGAATTTGCCAGAACATTCAATGTACTGACCCATTTTAGGCTGCAACGTCTTATGTTGCAGGATATCTAACAGCGAGTAAGTGATACGTTAGGGTTACGATTTCTACACTCAACTTTGCCGTTGGTGTTGATGGGAATCCACAACCTTGTTACTTCCGCTATAGTTGGATTGAGGTAATGGTATTTACGTTACTTTATACATGTGATTTACCTCTGTTATAAATCCTTCGAGTATTGTGTGTGTCAGCATACCGATCCAGGGATGACACTTAAGCACAGAGACTTGATCCATTCGGGTCAGGTCGCTACAAGATGGTATCAGAGCACATGTTGACTGTAGGACGTGACCCTAGAAACCGGCAAGCACATAGCAAAGATTTTTCTCTACAACTTTCCCTTTCAAAAAGATCTTTTACCTCTCTTCTCTTCTGAGCTTATTCAAAAATTTCCTTTTAGTGAGACTATACCCCTTTCCCCTTTTTGACCACACAAATATTCGACTGATGAGACCACTCCAAGAAGTACAAGATATCAGACAACTAAGACCACTTCAGAATGAAGAGTATTTTCCGTGCATCTGAATAATGGAAACTACAACAGTTGAAGACCGAAGACAAGTAGGATTTGAAGGCTCTGAAGAATTTCCAGATTTCTATGACCTAGGAAGGCTACCCTTTTGGAACTTGGCAGACTATGAAAGTTGTCAATACCCGAGATCAAGGTGTGTTGGAGAAAGACTGGAACATGGAGCATAGGACTTAAAGTTCTGTCAAGGAAAACCCTAAGGCAGGAGATATCAACTATGGAATGATAGCTCATGGGAATGACAAGAGCAGAAACATGGTTATCCGTGATGTCATCGCCCGCTGATGCTATTGTCACCATGCTGAGTTAAGGATGCATTTCTTCAGAATGGATTTGATGGAAGAAGGTTGATGGAGCATCTATCAGCAAGAGGTGAAGTTTTAACCTTAGCTAAGTGTATCACCAGGATATGGAGTGTTACATCAAGAAGTTTAAGGTGCAGCTCCATGAATCCGTATTTTGACAAGGAAGCTTTTCGTGAAGAACTTAGGTCCAAGAAGCTAAAGTAGCAAGCTGGAGGAGCAAAACTCGAGAAACCAGAGATTCGTCAGGAACTAGACCATGGTTCATGCCAAGGATGTTGAAACCTAGAAGTTTGAAATACAACTCCAGAATATTAAAGGATGTCACGAGAGATTTCACGTCAACATAGATGATCTGGCAAAAGAACTTGAGAAGACAAGCATGATCGGAAGAAGCCATTGGAGGCATGAACAAGACTCGTAGAGTTAGACGACCTTGAAGATTTATTGACCTTTAGAAGACCAAACCCCCGTACCTATGTTAGATGCGATGATTGTGAGCTGTCATTTGTTTGATGTTTTTTTCGACAGCCACAACAAAAACCTGCCTTTTCAACACTTTTTGTTTGTATTGTGTGTATCCCTCTCTATCTCTCTTATCTCACCCCAAACCCATGGTCCCAATAGAGGATGAATGAAGATGAGCTTGTATTTTTTGGACCGATGAGTCAGTTGGAGACGGACCGATGGATTCAGAACATGGAGGATCGCATGGAGAATAACCCTATAGTCGGAAAGGATATGACCCAACATGCTCTTCAGTGCTTTGAAAGAGGTGCTGCTACATGGTGGAGGATATACCAAACCATGAATGGATGGCAAGGAGTAACCACTTGGAGAGAATTAAAGTTGACTCTGCAAAGATCTCACCTTGTGTCCCAGAAGTTGAAGTCTTATGGAAAGGATATGAAGAAACCTTGTGCATGCAAGATTTGTGGAGAAATAGGACACACCCATAAAGGACACAAGGATGAATGCCCTAATTGTGAAGGAAGTCACCCAGTTGAAGAATGCCCAACTAGGACGATTACTTGTTTCTTGTGTGAAGGGACTACCCACTATCCTGCTCAGTGTCACATTTACCCCATGGTACAATGAACCATCCAGGAGAAGAAAGAAGTAATGAAAGGAGCCCTTATGGAAATTTTAGAAGAAACTGTGACGAAGGAAGAGGTGGAGGACACACCCAAAGAAGACCCGAGTAAACCCTACACTAAGTCTTGCTATTCATGTGGAGAAGAAGGACACATCTCCCAAAATTGTTTGAATGGGGATCTAGTAGAATCCCGACAGAGGAAGTAGAATATGACCCACAAGAAATAGAATCCATGATTGGAATGGAAAAGTCCAGGAAGAGAAGCAGATTTGATTCCAGGAAGGACCTGAGTCATATCACCTATTACAGGTGCAAAGAGTCAGGGCACTACCTCAACAGTTGCCCAAAAAGGAAACCTCGATACTTGTCAGAAGTAATATGTTTTAGTTGTAATGGAGCAGGGCACTTTGCGAGAGAATGCCCCAAGGAGAAGGAAACTTGTGCTAGATAGTTGAGTTTGCAACAAAAGAAATGGAGTAGTAGAAGTGAGAACATTTTATTTTATATTGAGGTGTTGAGTTGAGACATGTATTGGAAAAGCAAGAGATTGTAATCATTGGAGAATCAATAAAGTTAGCATCATTGGTAAAGATTTGGGTTTTATAAGTTGTTACTCTATGAAGAAGGATTTTGACCATTTTGAGGATATGAGAAATATGGTCTATGGAAGATTTGTGCATTTTAAGGGTGGTAGTACCCTGTAAGAACCCTTGACCCCCGGAAAAGATAAGGATACTCCACTGAGTGGATTTCGGACAAAATGAATATAAGTTTTGTCTCGATATGTGTGATACCCCAAGAGTATGTGGGATGAAGTTGGAGATCGTCAGTTGTTTGGACCAAATGTGATCAAGGAGTCAGAAAAGAATGTTAAGTTTATTCGAGATAGATTGAAGGTAGCTCAGTCCAGGCAGAAGAGTTATGTAGACTCAAAAAACTCAAGGAGGTAGTCTATGAAATTGGAGACCGAGCATGTCTTCGTGTGTCCCCTCTACGAGGAGTTAAACAAGTTGGAGTTAAGGGAAAATTAGCCTCGAGATTTGTAGGACATACCAAGTTTTGGAGCATAGGGAGAAGTGGCCAACAAGTTGGAGTCACCCGAAGGACTGTTAGGAGTTCATGATGTGTTTTACGTTTCCTAGTTGAAGAAGTGCCATGCAGAGATGGCCAATATTCCCCTGTAAGAACGCTTGACCCTGGAAAGGATAATGATGTTCCACGAAGTGGAATATGGACTTCATGAGTATAAATTTTATCTCGATATGTGGGATATCCCATGAGGATGAAGAGATGAGTTACCATTGGATATAAAGGAGGTATGATGTTGGAAATATGGATCAATGGAAATTCCATGATGAGTCTGAGTAATCATGTCCTAGTTTGGTGCCAATAGAAGGAAGGAAGACAATACAATTGGATGGATTTAAGAATACTAGGAAGTTGGAAGTTGGAATAATGATCAGTTGCCTAATGATAAGTTCAAGGACAACAAGTGATAAGATGGGCCATAACCCACAGGCCCCAGGACCTGCCAAGAAGCAAGCACATTTTGCTGAAGGAAAAAAAACCTGGAAGGAGTTACGACTTATCAACCGACGATTTTATAGGAGTTTACGCAAAACCTAAGAGTGGTGAAGGAACGATAGATGTTTTTTTGGCTTGCAGAATCAATGGATTATTCTGAACGTAGTTCGTGGACAAGAGAAATTCTGCAATGCTTGTGAGGATGACCAAGTGTTAGTATGCAAGATTCGCTAAACCATATACATGGTAATGATTTGGGTGCGGGATGGATTGATCACCATACCGACTTACTCTTATTATTCGCCTTGCTATATGGGATGGTAAATCTGAGTGACTTGCCTATAGTAGAGAGACTACGATATTAAACCTTGTTTGAACCTTAGAATGGTATAAGTATTTTTCCGTTGTACATGGCAGTTTTGCCAACCGTAGGTTATACGGTGAGAATCAACCAGACCCATTTCCTATAGGAGAAACCATAAATTGTTGACCACCATGAGATATCGATTAGTTGTTTAGTACTGGTGCCAGACCCGTCAGCTAAGAAGACCCAGTCTTGGAATAACCTTACCAGGATGAAAGTACAGAAGAATTGAAGAAAAAGGTTATGCCACCACCGGAAGAGCCCGGATAAGGAATTATCCTGAAGATCTAAGAAGACCGACACTGTTAACACTATGGATGAAGTATATGAGTATTGATGGAACAGTAACCATGCTTCTAAGGATGGTAGCACCCCAGACCCCGTGTGATGATCCATGGATTTTGAGGAGACCCCCAAACCCTAACCTATTTCTTGCTAGCCTCTCCGAATCTCGAGGACGAGATTCCTTTTAAGGGTGGTAGGTTTGTAACATCCCAAAATTCTAAATTTTGGAATGCTATAATAAATAGATAGATTGATTGATTGTTTGATTGATTGTCTGAAAGTGAGTGAATTTGAAACTTTTGAAAGTTAAATGAGAGGGAATAAAAGGACTTTCCCAAACTTTCATATTTGCTTTCTTATCTCCATGAATTCAAATTCTTTTCAAATACAAAACCCTTGAGCGAAGATGATATGACTTCTTCCATTTAAATTAAATGAAAGGGTATTTGAAAATAATTGGATTTCATTTGGAAATATTTCAATTCATAAACTTCATGCAGCTCAATGATTTTCATGAGAGAAGATAAAAGGACTTCTTCAAATTATAGAAAATATGAGTTGGGAGTTTCAAAGAATTAAATTCAAAGTTCTTTTGAATTTATTTTCAATTTGGAGTTATTTGAGTTTTATTCAAATTATTTTTCTCCAAAAATAAAATATATGGAAATTAGGGTAACATGATTCCCTACAACAGAAAATTGGAGAGAAATAAATTTGAAATCATTTTCGTATTTTAAAAATGATTTTTGTTGGATTTTAATAGACCAGTAGCACTCTTTGATTTATCTGAATTTGTGTGGATTTTATTTGAAGTTATAAAAATGTTCAGCGTGTAGGAAATCTTTTTCTAAAAATTTTCATATATTATATGCCTATATAAGTTTTTTTTATTATTCTCTCTGTTTGTCTGAAAAAAATGTTAAAAAAAGAGGTCCCTGTACTGACCGGACCGGGCCGGCCCAGTTCGCCAGGCCACGGCCTAGCCGGCCCAAAGCCGCGCGCGCCTCGTCCCCGAGCTCGGGACAGAGTCCCGAGCCGCCACACGCCGCCGCCGACCTCGACGGCCGTGACCGCCCCGGCCTCTCCTTGGCCCCTTCCCCAAGGCCGTCGCCACCTCCTCGCCCCCGTCTTCAATAGGCCGGCCCCGAGCCCCGGGCCCCCGACACCGTCTTGCCGCCGCTCGCCCACGCGCAGATCGCCGCCGCCGCT